>NW_009260506.1:798945-814217 GCF_000687185.1 Egretta garzetta | reverse complement strand
GCAGCAGCTCTCAAGCTGAAGACTAGCTGACAGTAACGTGTCAGTGGAGGCAATAACCACAGGTATAAGTGCAAGCATACTGTTGAAGGAAATTAGAGGGGAACAAGCTACTTTCCCAGAAAGAAAAATTAAATCCAAAATGTTAATAACCAATGAGCAAACTTGGTATGAACAAGCAAACCCAGTGCTAGCGGAGGCTTCATCCCATCCTGCAGTCCCCAAGGCTGGAGCAGGGGATGTGAAGACACGCTGCCAGCTGGGACATCTTGACTGGCCCCCTCCACATGGCACGGCCTGGCAGTGCAGCACAGATGTGCCATGGCTGCCCCAGGCTCGCTCCAGGCTTTGGCATGAGAGCTGAAAGAGCAATGCTGACATGGCCAGGGGTTGTGCAGCAGCAGCCTGAATTATGAGCTCCTTTCTGTTTCCAGAAGAGGAAGGCAAGGGAAAGCAAAGACATAGAAGAGAAGGAAAATCAACCCAAATTCGTGATGGCCCATGAACTCCTAACTGGCTTGCTCTAAGGACAACTGTGGGATACTTCAGGCAGACACTACCATGGACAGGACAACTGGACTATCCCAAGGTCTAACGGTTTTCTTCAACACAGATCTGCACAGCTGAAATTTTCCAGCCTGATCACTAAGCTGGAGACTGTCCTCAAGGAGTACCGGTCACCAGGAGAGAGCAAGGTACCCATGGCTACATGCAAAAGTTAGAGACAGAAAAACTGTAGGGTCTGCGTGCTCAGAACTGATGACAAGATCTCTGACTCACAGGAGGAGTGAAATCTTGAGGGGGAGAAAGGACAAGGTGCACTTGAAACCCGCCCAGTTCTGTATGAACTGCATACTGATGGGTGAGAAAACATTCACTTAGAGAACATAATAAGGGACACAGAGGATCAAAGCTTCATCTGGGACTCAGAGGCAGTGGGACTCACCGAGCTCTGCCCAAGTAAATGTTGCTCTTGTTTCAAAGCTTGTCTCTCCATCCAAGAGCCAAGAAATATCTTTTTTCTGTGCTTGTCCCAAAAACTGCTGCACCATGCTCATAACTGATATGCATACACTGACCAGTCTTCCTGAAGGGCCTTGGGACGACCCCCTTTTTTCTTCTGCTAAAACTAGCAGATCACCAGCTCTCCCCTCCCCTTTCCCACAGCAATCCCAGTGCTTGGTAAACCCAGCTCTGCACAGGACCTGGTAGGCAGGCCTGATTATGCTGGAAATAAAGATTTAAATCCACAGTAAAAGATTTCTGAAGATTTCTAAAGTGCAAACAAAAAAGGCTACTTCAGCTCCTGTTAAGCTTCTGTCCCTGTTGAGCTTCAGTGAAGAGATTTAACACTCCTATACACATTGGCAAATGCATTCTTTCCTTGCAGTATCTCTGCTTGTTTCCCTTCTTCTACCCTTCTCCTGCCCATTGCCAGCCCTGACTGACATTTTTTATGCTTACTTCATTACTGCATCTCCAGAGAGTTAGGGAGGGGTGAGAGGAAAGGAAGAATGAGAAAAGGGAGAAAATAATTACGATGGGATTTCATCGACAAGAAGAAAAAAAGGAAGTGTCCCTCAGGGTTTGATCAATAATGCAGCACTTGTTATCTTGATCTTCTTAATAAACCACAAGGAACCCAGATATATTTCTATCTGTGAATCAATGCCTTGCAATGTTTCTATCACAATATAGCTGGTACATGCAATCACACAAAAATAAAATGAAATGGGCTGGTTTATTGATTGTCCAAACAAGAAACCTTGTTGTTTGCATAGATTATCAGCAGATAAGTGCTGCCTGCATTGCTTCTGTTTAATTACTTTTGCTTTGTTTCATACTTTCTCTCTCCCCCACTGGGCCCATATGTATACTAGGCAACCCCCTATGCCGTATCAATGGCTAAATCCTTCAGGTTTAACCCCAAAGACATTTGCTAAATCTGCAACAGGAACTGCTTCTGTATCTGTGTCTCCCGTCACAGAAACTATCTAGGCACTGCTTTTATTTCTCTTAAGTCAGAAGTATTGGAGGCGTTGCCACACTTCACAGGAGGCAGAACTGGCCCAGAGTTCCTTGCCCCAGAGAAAGTTCAATTACATAGCTAATTATATAGATGAGTTTGCCTCCTTTCACCTCTTTTTTGTTCTGATCTTGGAACATGCCTGCAAAGTTCAACCTCTCTGACCCGTTGCTGTGCAGACTATGACCACCCACCCAAACCCGTGCCAAGCAGCAGCAATTGCTGGGCTGGCGTCAGACTGCAGAGTCCACCCAGGCTGACCTAGAAAGCTGTGTTTAACACTCAAGACAGCTAACCCATGAATAAAATGCTTAAATACATTTTGTGTTTGGGTATTTTCAGCTCCCTGGTGTAGCCTCTGGATCACAGTGTCCTGGGACCTGGTACAACAGCATGGATGCAGAGACCAGACTTTGGTGGATCTGGCCTCGGAAGAGGGCTCCTAACAACTCACTGCTGAGTGACATGCAGCAATGCACCCCATGGTTAACCACACAACAGAGATAAGGACACTTATCTCTCACACACACTGTGTCCAGTGCCAGATTATACTCAACATCATCTATAGGTAACCAAAGAATGTTTTTATCATCCTAGATTGCAGTTGAATGTCTTGCAGTTTTCGGTAACGCCTTAAGCCTTCTGTGAAGGAAAATTTCCTTCTGCAAAGGAAATGTAAGAATAAATGAAGCAATGCCTTCTAGATTTGACCAATGAAGAAATTACTAATTTTCAGATTTTGTGACACTCTGATGAAAGCAACAAACACAGAAGGAGCAAGGTAACATCTCATTGTCTATCAATTCAGATACTGGGCATGGTAATGTTTCCTGTGGGTCTGGTGGATCCATGCTGCATCTTGCATTGATCAAAAGAAGGTCCGAGAGTAATTCCCCACCTTTCATAGGTGTTTACCATAGATATTACTAAGTTTTGAGAAGACAGCCCCTGAATGTATGTAGATGAGCCCCCCCTTCCCGCTGAGCCAGCATAAAATCCTTCAAGAAAAAATGTAATTAAGTTAGGCTTGTGAACGATAATGAGTTTCTATTATACCCTGCTGAGAGTAGCAGCAACATCTGAAAATTATTTTTTGCTGTCTACAACCAAGAAATAGCTCCTTTATTAGAAACAGAGATGGAGCTGATAACACAGACTGTTGCAGTTCCAAACTTATGTTAAGACCAAACACTTGTAAAAGATGATGCTGTGGATTAAAGCTCTGTAATAATATACATGGATAATGGAGCTTCACTCTAGCAGGACAGTGCTGGGAGTCTCAGAGAATGGCATATACAAACACTTTCCTTTCCAGTGTGGTACAGCTTGTTAGCTGCACTGTATCCATGCCCACACCACCCAACAGCCTTGGTCTGGCTCCTCCAACTCCTGCAGCAACCACTGACCAGTGCTGGGGGGACACATGTAAGAAAAGGATGAGCAGTGAGACATCCCTGGGAGTGGTGCTGCACTTGCTGCAGCCTCTGGCCTAAGGGCTTGCTTTGCCAGGGGCTGTGTCTCTCTAGGACAGGAAGCCCTTTGCAATTTTTCCTCCGTACAGTTTGGCGAAGTCAACTTTTTAAACGTAATGCCCAGTTTTTGTTTTGCAATATCTTGTGCCCAAGAGCTCCACACCTCAGAAATCCACTCCCTGAAGCAAACCCTTCTTCGGGATGAACCTTTAGTCTGAGTCTACATGGGTTTAGAAGAGGCGGTCAACCTCTCTTCCCAATTCAAGCCACTCCTGATTTTCTTGAGCTCTGTCATAATCCCCCCTCTACCCCTCCACCAGGTTGGATTCCTTGGTCCCTGGGGACAAGCTGCTTTGTCCCCCTTGCCCAACCTTGTTGGGCATCCTGCAGCAGGGATCCAGACCTGGAGTCTAGGCTCAAAGGAGATCAGCAGTGGTTTGCACAGTGCTGTAACAAGATCTTCTGTTTTGTTGTCTTTTTGTTCCTTGATGATTCCTCACACTCGATTCACCTCTTTGATTCCTCTTGAGCACCAAGCTTACACTCTCTCAGGGACTCTGTTATAAGTCCAGCCTCTCATTTCTCAGGGCACTAGTCAGGTCAAGGACCATCAGAGTATATATACACATATATATTTGTATGTATATTTGTATGTATGTACACATATACAGTTAACACTGGGTGGGTTTTTTTTCCCATGTGCATACTTTACATTCAGCTACATTGAATGTCATCAGGTACCATATTACCACTCACTATTATGAGGTCTTTACACTCAGCCCTTGTTCGCTTTGGGAGTTTGGGGGTTTTTTAAAAAAATGAAATGAGAAAACCTGAACAATCTGTTGCTCTTTGCAATGCAGGAGAAGAAAGGAGTTTTTTCTTACATAGAAGTAACAGTTTATCTAGGACCCCAAACACACCAGGATGAAAACATCTTGTGAATTTTATCCAAGAGATTTCATTGCCTTAATCCTGGATAATCCATATCTAATCCTTTTTATAATCGTACTCATCTACTTGCCTCAATAGTTTTCCACAGCAAGGAGTTTACGTTCCATAAAAGGAGTATTTTCCTCTTTTTTGAAATGAGTTTTACTATCATAATTTTTTTCTTTTGCAAGTGTTCTTCATCTAAATGGAAAACAAATTTCTTCTTTTTGATGCCATGCCTTGTAAAGGACTAAAGAGTTGTTCTGTTTCCCAACAGGACTTGTAATCCAAGTGGCTAAATGTCTGTTACCAAGTATATTTTTGGACCCAGAAACAGCCACAGACCCCTGAAACCCATGAATGTCAAACACATACTGAATAGATATATATTTAACATTGAATAGAATATATCTTGTCAGAAGAAAAGCAGTCCACAGTATCCTATAATGATGCTAAACCAGTATATTTCAAGGCCGGCTGTGATGGGGAGAGGCAAGAAATTCTGTCTTCTAGATGGCGTCATATGGGACAATGACAACTTCCAGCTGCCTTTTCCAAAACTGGTATAAAACAAGCATCCTGCAGACTTTCTCCAAGTCATGAGACTCAGACTCAGTCTCTGCCAGGCAGTCTGGATGGCCTGGCCAGCCTGTCAGGGAGCCCTTCTGCCAGCCAGGACCTTCATCAGTGAGGGTGCCTGCAGCCTGGGAGACTGCAGGAGGCAGGCAAGGGCAGAGAGCTGCCCTTCTGCTCACATGTTTTGTGGTCCAGAGGCAGAAAGCCAAGAGAATTCACAAATGTGGGACTTGAGAGATTTAGTTTTCTGGTCACAGCACTCACTGCTGTGGCAGACATGTTGATTTCTGGCTTAGGAATCTGCTTGAATTATCTCTAATGTGCTTAAAGAAACAAGATGGATGTTCATTTTCCTTTTTTTTTTTGTGCATGTGAATGATTAAAAAAAAGGCTACACAGAAAATGTGGCTGCTATAGATCACCGCTTTCCGATCCTGACAGAAACAAATCAGCCAAACTTCAAACTTTTGTTAACCACTCAGGATGAAGGGGACATAGCATCTCCTCTGAAGTAAATAATGCGAATCTGGCAAACATGCAAGGCAAGTATAATACACACAACACAAAACACGGCATTAAACTGAATAATCTATTAGCGATCAAAGACCTGGAACCAAATCCACACTCTACAAATAACATGCCAAAAATGAACTGCAAACTGTATACCAAGACGGATAATAACTAAGAGAAATAGGCAAATTCGTCACCAGATGCAGGTGGTGCGGCTGTATTTTTTGCTCAGGGAACCTACAAATTGTAACCCTTAGTAATCACCGAAGAAATCCTACCTTTCATTAAGCGGAGCATCCTCACTTGAAATTCAAATCTCTGTGCTCAGCTACCCAATTCCTCATTTTATTATGAATTTCAGAAAGAGCTCCTTTGCCCCCAAACCCTGCATGCAATTTCCAAACCACAGGTCAATTAGACGCAGCTAACGAACGTGGTTAGCACCACACTGTGCAGTGATGCTGGCTTGTGCTAATGAAGAATGTGGTCCTCACAGTTGGTACTGGGGAGCAAGAAGACGAGTTTCCCCTTCTCACCCAGTATATATAGCACCTCTTTGAAAACACCTGAAGTTTTTTCAAGTTGCTGCTAATAAAAGCAGCTTCCTAGCAGTGCTAGACCTTAAATGCAAGGAGATCACTTCCAGCTGCTCCTTATCTCATTTCTGTTGTCATCTGACACTGTTCATTTACAGTATATCAATCTAACCTGGGAATAATTGAAATATTAATTATGCAATGGCCTCAGCTCATTACCATGGATGCATTTAACAGGATGCATGCCTGTTTACAGGTATCCAAACTGCTATGCAGAACAAATAATCAGTGCTTTCTCCCTTAGGGTATGTCTGTGCAGAACTACTCAAACTAGCTTTAATTGAGCCAGCTTGGGTACCGTACTGGTTCTGTGCTTCAGCCATGATAATGAGCTTTGGGGAGATGCAAGATATATTAAGATCCACTGAGGATCCTGTACAGCCCCACTTAGAGCTGTGCAGGCACAACCAGGCTGTACCACACTGCAGTTTCTCTTAGTTTTATTCATGTCCATCTGAACCTGCCTATGCTCAGTGCCCACATGGGTAAGCACAGAGTTGCTGTTAATAAACCCTCTACTGTGCTACGAGGCCGAGGAGCGCCTCCTGTCTCCCCACTGCCCCACTGGCTGGGACACAGGAGGGTGCTGCTGGCATCAGTGCCAGGTCAGGGTGGGATGCCTGGTGTACTTGCCCAGATTTCCAGCAGGTTTTACAGCCAGTGCTGAGCTGCTCTGTGATTAGCAGCACATTTAAGTCCTGTTCACCGACCCTGCTCTCTCATTTGTCTCACTCCTTTATGGCAAAGCTGGAGCATGTAGAACATGGGAGAACAGAGGGCTGTTCTCCACCTAAAAAGGATGAGGCAGCAAAAACCGTCCCTTGCTGGAGGTACCCTACAACAAGACAGCTGACAGCACATTGCCCCCACCCCAATTTCTGAGTCCTGTGGCTATTATACAAATGAGAAAATAGGGGCTTTGCACAAGCCAAGTACAGCTCATGTGGCAGTGCACAAAGCTGCTTTTCTCTCATGCACACTCTTGACTGCCTCTAGCCATGCCCCAGCAGGCCCTCCCTTCTTTTTGCCTTTTGGGGATAGGCGTCAAGTTTTGGAGGGACAAGAGGAACCAGAGAGACAAGTCCCACTTTGCTGTATCAACAACACTGCCGTTCTGCCCAAATGCACCATGAACAACCAGCGTGATGAGATGCAGGATTCAGCCCCTCCTGCATATGCATCTTTTCCTGATGAGGCAGAATTGAGGAGCCAGTCAATGAGTACACGCAAAGATGAATACATATGGACTAAAAGCTGTCATTTAAATGCCTGGAGAATAGCCTAATTTCTGCATACTCTGGCTGCTGAGGTGCTGGAGGAAGATGGGCCAGTGATTGACAAAGTGAGACATTAACTCCGTCAAGCAGATGAAGAATGGCATAATTATGAAAATAATAACAATGATTGGCTGAGATATGACAAAAAAAAAAAACCTGTAGGAATTATTTACGTTTAGGGTTGTTGGGGCCTAATTTATTCTAAGTGTTTGAACAGCAGGAGAAAACACAGAAATCATGGCTCCTGAAACGCTCTGTGTCAATGCTCATAATAGGTAGTATAGCCCAGAACAACAGCTACCAGCTAAAGTGGTTTAATCACATCTCCTGATGAATGAAATTAACCTTTATTTGGGGCTGATGTTCACATGTCATCCAACAGCATTTCTCGAAAGGCTCACACTTGCTTTCGTTGCAGTTAATGGCTTAAATGAGTTCACTGTGGTCTGGAGCAAGCAGAGCTCAGATGCATCAGGATGCCAGATAAGATGAGTTAAGCTGTACCCAGAGGACCAGCTCTGGAGCAATTAAAGTCCTTCATCAACAAACAATTTGCAGGGGGGTGGGGAAAGACTGATAAAGGAGTTGGTTTTGAATAAAAAGAAAATACATACTGCAATTCTGTTTATGCCTCCATGTTTCAAGAGGGGCAAATCAGACCACAAATTGCAGTGGTTGGCCAGGAAAACAGTGACCTTCCTAAATAAAACACTCTCATCTAGGAACTGAAATATGACTGTGAAGATTGTTGTGCTGCTATGAACACTTACATTTTTCATACTTAACCCTAAATCTTTTCACCTCGCTGAAGTTTTTCATCGATTTCCCTGCCATATTTGCTCTCTGTCAAAGTTAGTTGGCCCCATCTCAACCTGCTTTTGCACTCCTGGAGGCAGTGGTGTTAACTGGGGTGGGTGAGATCAGCTCTGTATGTGCAGCCCTTCCCTCTCCCCTAGTCCTGCCAGGCTCTCTCCTCACTAATTGCTGGCTCATCCTCCCAACCCCCTTGCCTGGATGAAGGATGTTTCAGCATTTAATCACATTTTTTTTTGTCCACAGGACCCCTGCCGTATTTGCAGCACAGGATAGACACTGCTTGGGGAACAGGAGAGTTATTCAGTGCTTAAATTCAATGGGGAAACTGGCTTATTTACTGCACCCCTCCAGCCCCTATACGTGATTATTCCTGTTTTTTCCAGGGGTGTTCATCATTCTGCCTCACAAATGTTAATGAGCTGCTCCCTGCCTCATCCCAGGAGAAAGCAGAAAACTGCTCTTGCCCTTGTTGCAAGTGGGGAGGCTAAGCCACAGGGACACGATGCTTGGAGGAAATCAACTGCAGAGCTAGAAATCAAGCCTATGAGGATGCTCCCCACCTCCCCTGGCTGCGCCCCAGCAGCAGCAGCCTTGTTCCCCAGGGGCAGTGACCACCACTTTGGGTACCAGATACCCCCTCAACATGAGGGAGGGGCACATAGCTTCACCAGTCATGGACCCAGCATCACCTGCCCTATTTTTCTATACTCTATTTTCAATACAAATTGCTCATAAAGCAATCCCTTTGCTATTCAATCTCAATTCTCTCCCATGGCACCACCACTCTTAGTCTGGGCAGGGCCATAGGAAGGAATAGCACAGAGTCGGTGACTACAGAATGAAATGGATAAGCTAAAATGGAGCATTTCTCGATTTCCAGTGTTTGTCTCCTCCCAGCTTCAACTGCCACCACTCCTCAGCCAAGACAGGCTTCATTTCCACCTATTGATAGGAACCAAAGTCCCATACTAAAAAAGAACATGAAATTTGAGACATGGAATCATCCACATCCTCCCCAGCAGCGCCACACCTTTGCTCAGAGCAGGTCTCAAATAAATGCCTTTATCCCTGTCCTGCACTGCAGGCATTGAGCCCTGCCCATGCGTTGCCTCCAGCCCCGGCAGCAGCCCCAACCTCTCCCAGACATGGGAGAGAAGGGCTCTCCTCCTCCAAGGCTGGCTGAAAACAGAGGCGCTCTTAAATTCAATGTTTCAGATCTTTCTGATGTAAAAGCCTCAAGTTCAGCCATTGCTGCAAAACCTTCTGAAGCCAAGCAGACCTTGTCGTGAGCTGCCTGTTGCAGGGCCTCAGAGGCAGCATCCCTGCTTGGTGGTGTGAAGTTCACACAGCTGCAGTATGTGGAAGGGGGAGAAGGGCAGGAAAAGTTAAAAGAAAAAGTGAAAAAACAGTACTACAAAATGGTCTTTTATAAGTCCCTTAACATGCACAGATGCAAGCCTTGATAAACTAACTGGAGCCTTGCTGTAGAAGAAACCTGCAGCAACCTAATATGGAGCCCTGATGTAGGCTGTTGCACCTGGACAGAAATGAGCAGTGACCACAGTATTTATGTTCTAGTTGAAGTAATACACAATCACTTAATGCGGCAGCATCCAGGGCTTTGTCGAACTCCAGATTCTGCCACCCAAATGGTTTTGAGCCAGTTCCAAATGAGGTGAGAAACTCCAGCAAAGTTAACCCTTAGAGACATGTCATCGTGCCTGCAAAAAACACAGTGCCTTTGCTAGACCTGTACCTGCTCTGTGAATGAGAGAAGAGCCACAGCCACCCGTGGATGCCAGTCTGCTGCCTTTCAGAAGCACAGAATTCACTCAGTACATGATTAAAGAAGAAATGCTCAATTTTGTCTGAATTTTTGCCCAGTTAGGTTGCTGTGTTTTGCTCCATTTTATTTAAGGCTGAAAAAAAAATATTAATTATATGCTGCCAAGATCTTCGGAGAAAAATTCAATATTATCTTTTACCACGAAGAAGAAATGAATCAAGGCTCCATTCCAAATCCAGCAGCAGTCCTGACTTTGACGTGCCGAGGAAAATAATAACTTTCAGCACATACTAATTGTCTTGTTAACATGGATTATGCAGCCAGCCAAATAAATGTCATTCACACTTTTATGAGGAAGAGCATAAATCTAAAAATCAGAAATGCATAATATTTTTTAATCTTTCCTGTTCTCCACATTTTACATTCATAGCCTAAATATATTTACATTTTTAATCCATGCAAACAAAGCAAGACTCTGCTGGAGACTTTTGAAACCTCACAGGGGTCCCAAGCTCAAGGTGATCAGATATTTAAAATAACAAGCTTGGTTCCCATGTAGCCTTAAAACCAATTTATACTTTCTTGGCACTGCAAAGTGGTTTACAATGCCAAACAAGCAAGCATGTGTTCTTCTGCAGGGGAGGGATGGGTCCAGGAACGGAGGAGCAAAGCCAAGACCCCTGGGGTGGTTTCCCAGTTGAGATAACTGGCTGACCCCACCAGGCTGGTACCTCCCTTGATTTAACCCGTCTCCCTCCAAGCAATGTAATAGCTACTGCCACTTACATGCTCAATGGTGAATTTTCTCTCTCAAAGCCCTCATCATACCCTCACATTCACTTCATGCCAGGAAAAGGGGAGACACGTAGGTGACGTGACTTGCAAAGCCATGCAGCAGTGGAGCATCTGGCTAAGCAACACAGCCCAGGGCTCCTGGCTCCTGTTTAGCACACCAGCAGACAGGTCCTCCTGAAAGGCGAAACAATTGTTTAACTCAGGGAAGGTATGGCCAGACAAGAAGATTTAGACTAACACAGGACACTTATAAACTTCATTCATTAACTTTGCCTGTGTAGTTATTAAAATTCAGCATTCATCTCTCTCCCATCGATCAGGTCCTGGAAAAGCAGCACCCGCCAAGGGGACCTGCAGCGCAGGGTTTCTGACCTCACTGGCACAAATTGTATTTCTCAACAGGAACTGTTCATTGGGCTTTCTTTTATTTTATAGCAGCCTGGAAAACAGCATAGCTCTGGTGCAGCCCTGGGCTAAAGGCCATGGCGATGAGCCCTGGCTCCCTCTCGCCAGCCTGTTCCTGTGCAGGATTATCCCATCCTCAGCCCCAGCAGTGCCGCAGCCGGTGCTCGCTACACACTAATCTGGCTTCTGATGGGTACCTCTTCTAACACTGTTCCTTATAGCCCTGGTCTGCTAGGATCACTTTAATCACTAATATCCCATTTTTTCTGATCTCTTCTGCTCTGGCTGGCCAGTGTCAGCAGCAACAGCACTCCCAGCAGTTAGTGGGATGGACGGTATTGAAGTTGTCCACTGCACAGCTACCCTTCTCCATCTTGGCTGCTGTCCCACTCTGTACACACACCATTGCCACTAACCTGTGAGTCCAAACCTGCCACACAAGCCATGCTGAGTCTGACCCTCAAACTAGGTCTGAGCTTGTGCATCTCAGTGCTGCGGCATTCAGAGATGCTGCCTCTGCACTCAGAAGATGAACGGCTTCAGCAGGGCCCTGAGTCTGGATTATTGAGCACCAAAACCAGTTGACTTCTCCTTCGGGGTGGGAAGCAAGCTGGCTCAGCATGAACACACAATGCTCTGCAGGCTGGAGACATCCCCCCTAGGCCATAAGCTCCAGATGCAGAAAGTATGAAGACAGCCCTGTCTCTCTGCAGGAAAGAGGTTGAGGGATTGATTTTTGTGCAGCTCTGAAGTCCTGCTGCACTTCACAAAACTAAAACCAAATCTGCTATAAAAAACACTTACTGACACTGTAGCATCACCCAGCTCAGGAGCAGAGCTAGCAGAGCAGGGAAGCAACCTCGACAGAGCAATTCGAGCAAAAGCTCTCGGACAGACACAATTAAAATAAGCACTATAGTTTCAATTAACTGTTCTCCTCAGCAGCACAGGCTTGGAAAGGACTCTTAATAGATCTCTTCCACCACAGTGCACAAACTCTATTGCCATTGCTTCACCGATTATTGAAAGTTAGCAGAGTGAGGCAGATCTCTCACAACACCTTCAATAATGATTTGAGGATCTGTCTGTTATTAGCTGACCATTTCACATACAGAGAGGCTAAGCAGGGTATAAAGTGTATCCATTTTTCAGATAGTTTACCTACTCAGGGCCCTGTTTGCTGCCCTCGGGGGATACGTTTGCCCTGCTGCTGCTGCTGTACCCTGAGCAACAGAGCAGCAACCCAGCCTCCAAACGGCTGGACCACACTGCGTCTCTCTTGATTAAATCACAGGAGCATACAGTTCTACCATTGCCTCGGGCTGATTGGGAACAAGGCTCAGAATAATCTCTGATAGATTTTCTTTCTCAGACAGAGAGACATCCTGATGGTTTTAAGCTTTCTTTTTAAGCTTGCAAAATATTGCCCCAGGAGGGCAGGCTCCTGCCAGCCCCACCATGGGGCTTTCACATGTGTCCTCCTAATAGGGCAGGGAGTGCAGAGCAGATCTATTTAGCCAGGTGTGAAAGTCAGCCACCTGCATGTCTGGACATTTGGGAGCAATATTAAATTTAGCATCCACACTGTTGGTATGCAGAGGCTCTGGAAGAAATTCTGGCTTTAGCAACTGGCAAAGCAAAGAGCATCAAGGAAAGCAGAGCTGTACCTCATTCCCCATCTCAAAGCACTCTGTAAGAAGCAAAGGGTTGTTGTTTAATAGAAATTATTAACCTTTGGAACAACTGACCTAGAGATGTCAAAAATTCTCTAACTCTACAGTTTTGAAATCAATCCTGGCAGACTTCCTAAAAAACCTATTATAAAAATAGACAATATCACTCAAGTTTTTCATGAGAAATGACAGCTACCAACAGCTTCTTAATTTCCTTTTCCTCTGGCTTCTTCTTGACTACGAGAAAATGAAGTGTCCTGTGACTGAGGCTCAGAGACAAGAACCAGGAGGTTCAGAGAGCACGTCTGGTCCTGGCACAGACTTTCCATACTATTGTGCCTGCGTCCATTCTGTACTTACAAAAGAGTGATGGAGATACCCACCAACTTTGTACAAAGGTACTGCAGCGTCCTTGAATGGAAAGTATGATAGAACTGCAAGTTATTAATTATCCCCTAGAATTGGCTACTCCCATTATAACCTTCAAGTCCCACTGAACATGGTCTTGTCCTTTCTTAATTCTACTTCCTATCAACGTTCACTTTAATTTAGGTTAATTCCAATGGTCCCCAAGGCCCCTAAGCATGGAACACCATGAACATCCAACTTCCCAGCTTTCGCCCTTTCTTTTAGCTGAAAAACAAAGGCCCCCACACTTTAAGTTCCTATGTATCCAGGAGAATTACTAACTCCTACTTTCTTACAGAAAGCACCCAAGCAGATTTTTTTACATCCCCAAGATGGAAGTTTGTGCTGCAGGTTTTCTCTGAGCTGAGCCCATGGAAGAGCCTCTTCTTCACCTGTCCAGCTATTTTTACAGAGCTTTTAAGAAATCTATTATCATTCTAAGCTCTTGTCTGTCAAATTGCATTGAAATTGGCCAAAAGTTAAGAATAGCCTAACAGGCAGACTCACATGCATTTGGTATTCCCACAACCTTTGTTTCTTCCAGTAAAAAAGCACACAACACACATCAAACGTACCTCCCTCCTCCCAGCCAGGCTGATGAGGCTGATACTGCTGGGATTAACAGTTGCTGAGCCAACACAGGATGCCCCAGACCACAGGGAAAGGCCCAGGTGGAGGCTCAGAGCTGAAATCACCCCTCACAGGGATGTACCCCCAAAATCAGAGGAGAGCACAGGAGGCAGACTGGGCTTTTAGATTTCAGCAGCACTAAAGCAGAAAAGAAGCCTTGGATCCTCCCGATTTAAATTGGGTCTTGCACTCTCTGAATCTGATGCCAATAGCCTGGCTCTGTCTGCCTGCTCCAATAGGGACATCGCACCAGTACAGTTTACACCACAGGGGAGCTGGACATCACTGGCAATTTCTGAGCAAATTTGCACTCTTCACTGCATGCCTCAAGTATGAGCTATGTTGACTTTATTTTCAGATAGTCTGTGTCCTTCCCCCTGTCCTGGAGAAGGACTCTGAGATGTAAAGGTCTTTGACAGCAACCCACGGGAGACCTCCAGCTTTGGTCTGTATAGAGCAGAGGGCAGCAGACACTGAGCATTGTATTGTTTTGGGGTAGCTACCCCCAAAGCAGAACCCAGGGGAGCAACAGATTTCTGAGCATTAGGTAGCCATGATTGGACACCTCCTACTAACACCTTGCATTGCTCCCAGGTACCTAGGGGAAAAAGAGCAGGAGAAAGTAAACATGAGTGTGTAGGGAGAGAGATCAGTTCCTCTTTGGATGAAGGAAGGTGACATTAAGGGCAATCAAAAGTAGTCAAATAACTCCTCCCTCTCCTACAGATATTCCAGAATAGATTCACAAAATTGCTGAGGCATTGCTGATGAAACTTCATTTTTTTTCCTCTGAAATATCCACCTGTGGTCAGGGGACATTCCTACACAAATTCCACTTTAAACTGTATAACTCAAGGTTTCCTGATTAATTTTTTTTTATCCCTTTTTGTATAGGGTCAGCATCCCTCTGGGCTGCCTACACCCCTCCAACACCCTGTTCCCCACCAACACCCTGCTCCCCTGGCTTCTCTGTTATGTTAAAAATCAAACTTGGTAATGGGTGTTCTCCCTGCCTTGATCTGGATCTACATCTCATTTTTCTCTAAGGGTTTTGAAATATTGAACAACACAAGACAAAAATCCTGTCTTCTTTTTTTCTAGCTTAAAAGAAATAATTTCACCTAGATGGCTGCAGTGAACATACTGCACTAACAAGAAGCTTTTCTAGAAGGGTAAATTACTTAGTCATGGTACCAACTGTGAGCAATGCTGGTTTATAACATCAGAAGTAATCTTTCAGCAACGGGGGTGGGGAAATGCTTTCAGAAAAATGGTTTTTTGTCATTGGCCACTATGGTGGTGCATCCAATTACACTGCTTTCACTTCAGATCCAGGGGACACAGCTCAGAGGAGAAATCAACAACCACAATC
>NW_009260506.1:773399-798914 GCF_000687185.1 Egretta garzetta | reverse complement strand
CGTATGTGCTCTGCTCCATGAGATAGGGTACAAAGCCTGTCCTATTTCTCCTCAGGTCCTTTTGGGCTCCTTGGAGAAATCTTGAGGCTTTTGATAGCTCGAGGAGAAGCACAGAAATTGGGCAGGTTAAAAGGAGAGGGAAGCATCATGTCCTTCATTCAGAAAACTGAGTCAGCACATCAAATTCTGTCTGGAGCCAATGGAAATCTAACCTAAATTCTCTAAGTCTGTTCTCAATCTTACTGGTACACTAGCCTTTGAAATATTTTTTTTTTTTTTACATCTTAAATGCAATGAAGGGTCCCTCTGGCAAGGAACTGATGCAGCACACAGAAGCTGGGCGCGCCCTGGACATCCTCCTGAGACCCACCATCTCCATTATGAACTACCTCACCGATTATTCCTCCTCTCCCTACTCCATTGCTCTCCCATCTGCCAATACTATCTATTATCTTTTCTAACTGTCATTCTCATTGATTTTTCCAGACTTATTCCCCTGCTCCAGACTTGCTGTCAGTGTGTAGGAATAGGGGTTTTCAGGTGCAAATTCCCTTACATGGCCACAGAGCCACTGCTGTTGCTCACAGCGAGGTGGCCAGAGAGGGCAAGCCAGTGCCCATCCCTAGGACACTTGATGTGCTGTGCACACAGGTGACATCACCCTGGTGATATCATTTTATGTCAGTTGGAAAATGAAGGCTCTGATACCTGTGTTAGCAGATATAACCATATCTTGTAAAGCAACATTCTAACTGCTGCAGCAGAGACCTTCCAGCTCACACCACATCAGTGAGCCTCTGACTTAGGCACACCAGATCTCAAACAGTGCTGTGTCGTCCCACAACCCAAAAAGAGGTGTGTGCTCTTGGGGAGACACACTCATGTGTCACTTATAAATAACAGAGGGAGCTATGGGGAGCCTTTTCCAGCCGGCCTCCCCATCAGCACACCTCCATGCCTTGCAGAGCTCCTGGGGAGCCCGAGATGGAGGTTTTAAATCCACTCCTGATTTAGGAAGCTCTTGCTTCTGTAGGTACATAATAGAGCAATTTGTGGGGGAAATGGTTGCACAATATTAATTTCTTTCTTTTCTGCCAATTATTACAATACGTTTGCAAAAACATTTTTTCAATATTCAGCCAGCTTAACAGGTGACTGAATAATACACACCAACTACATAATTTGCAATATTTTCCTGTCAGTCATCAACTAATGTATTCAGAGATTAATTCCCTTTCTCCTAGGCCAGCTTTAAGTAAAATTTAGTGACTGAAAACAACATTAGCCTTATTGACTCTTTTATCAGAATCTCATTTGTTGGTGGGGAGAGACATCCCAGATTATCAGAAATAATAAGACTGATCATACTTTAAAAATCACAAGAATCAAGGGGAGAGCAGGGCAGAGGCAGCAATTTCCATGGCCAGATTGGGCAGCAATAAGGTCCAAGCCCTTTCACCCCACAGCTGAGTTCAGGTCTTGGTCTGAACTTTGTGACTAATACACAGAAATGAGGATCTGACAACGACTCTTGTTCTCTCCCACCATGGCCTCAACTACCCAGCTGGGACTTCAGACCACAAAGCAAATCCGTGTTAAAATAATTGTCTTAGCTATTGAACAATGATTTCTTGATTCTGCATTTGCAGGACTTTCCCTGCATTTAAAGTCATCAAAATACCTAAATAAATACCTACAAAACCCTGGCAGTTTACACTCCCAGACTGTCACTGTCACTGGCTGGTCATCAACCCCTTCCCTGGCTGCCCCCAGCACTGCCAGAGGGTGCAGGTGCTCAGCAAACACAGGCAGGGGCAAGACAAGAACTCAGGTCTCCTCATTGATGGCTACCGACCCTACCCACCAGCCCATGTGCCATCCTATGATCTCCTTGATAAACAAGACTATCCGGCTCTGCTTTCTGAAGAGTAATACCTGCCTGCCCAGTAGTCAAAGCTGGGTTCTTGCTTGATAAGTCATAGCCACAACACATTTATCTGCCTTTAGCACCTGTAATCTTCTGTTTCCCATGCACTGCAGCGTTCCTGGGCAATGCAGACACGAATCAACATACATACAGCTCTGAAGAACAGAAACAAATAATTTACATCTGGTTCCTAACCAGTAGCATTTTCATTTAATTTCCTAGCTCCTTATTGTAATCACCCTCTACACAATTTCAATCAAATCACATCCATCAATCTGTCCAGCTCAAAGCTTAACAACAATAACACTCTCATGTGTGTTCCCAAACACAGTATGTAATTGCAAATTGCAGCAGGTATCAGTTAGCTGACCCATGCTCACTCTTCATTGATAACTTCTGATCCAGAGATCACTTGCTGCATCAGTTTATCTCTGGGAGAAGCTCTCTGGCATAGGTAAACCTGTCACATAAATTCTTATATGAAGGTAAACTGTAAAAGGAAATAATTATCCACTTTTAAATATGGGGAGCTGGCAAAAGAAGTCATATCTCCAATTGTACCTCTGTTTCCCCATGTACACCTGGATTGGTGCTACCTCTCCTCTCCAGAACCACATACATTTTATTTTTTCATAGACAACTTGGTAGACCCACATCCCTATGAAGACCAAGGCAGGTTGCTTTTACCCCAGGTTTCTCTGGGTAGTTTCAGATGCCAGTTTCAGACAAACTCTGTGTCCTCCAGGATCCTGCAGTGCCTCAGCTATCTCAGGTCATCTGCTTTGATTTAAACACAAGCTTTTTGCAGCAGAGGCACAGCCTGTGCTTGTGGCTCTGTGCACTCTCCAAGGAGGTACTTTGTGCAATGTTCAAGACAGTGAGGACAAACTCTATCAGCACTGTTCAGATTAGTCAAACCAGAAGAATTCCCACATCGGAGCATTCCCTGGGAGAAACAGAAGATCCACAGGGTGTGATTCATAACTAAGTCTCGGCTATCTGAGCAACTTCATGGAAGCCACCTTCACATGCCCAAGGATATGTGCCCACCACAGCCAAGGATGGATCTGCTCCCTAATAGGAACGGAGACTAAGCTGCATTTGGGGCAGCTCTGGTACATTTTCCCACCCTCGTTAGGCCCAGCTAGGAGTGCTGGGGAAAGGAACGGAACAAATTAAGAGCCATATACCAGACACACATCATTGCCCTCTATACCAGTGCAATCACATCCATGCCGGGTGTGCTGAATTACACTGAAACAAGTTCAAGCAGTGAGACCTTTCAGCATAGGCACAGCCCTGGGACAGTGGGATTCAGCCCAGAGGATTGCTGTTGTGCGTTGCCTTTCCAATGACCTCACAGGCTTTGACAAGCACCGTATGCAGAGGTGCAAATCAAACTGTCTGATCTGTACATGAATGTATCCCTCTTCTTCTTCCAAGGCTGCAAATCACCCCCAAAGTTGTCCTGTGAGGAACAGCCACAAGAAGGAAGTTGTGCCTGGGCACATCAGAGCACGCAGTGGGCAGGCCCCACCACATATGGACCAAAGAGCATCCTAATGCAAGAGGAGGGGTGATGAACCTACATGCCCTGGGCTCCTCAAGGGTGAGTCTCTTTGGCATGGGGCTGAACCTCCTGCCATGGCTTTGTATCTCTGAGAAATATCTACCATGGCTTGCCAGCACAGGAAAACTGGTCGGCACTCCTGAAAACATCACTTCTCAAAATCAGCCCAGCATTATGAAAGAAATCACCTCACTTAGCAATTTTAACAGCTTTAGGTCTTGGCTGCATCTGGACACAGCACAGTCCCTCCTACTGCCACCAGCACGTTTGACACGGCCATGGAGCCGATCTGGCTCTGCAGTAGCACAGCAACCTGCTGCTAGCAACAGGGTGTTATGCTGTATGTAAGTAATGAGAAAACTGGGAATAGTGTGGAAGAGAAGAGATTATTAGATAATAAATTACCGGTGCACCAAAAACTGCTCTGTACATATTTTTCCCCCCCTTATTGCCTCCCTAATGTCCTGGGAAAGTGACAATTACAGAATTTAAGGAGGTTAAGTTTATTAAAATCCTTTTTTTATTACTTTCAATATATGGTTGAGATAAAGCATCTGGTTAGAGGAAGGACACAAAATAAAATATTTAATACTCATGGAAAGAGCAATCCATCCTCCCCTCTGCATACAGCAGAAGCAAAGAGGCAGGGGGTCCTCATGACAGCTTGCTGCAAAGACTCCTCCACAGAGACCATGAGCAAGTGAGAAAGTGTTGTCAGTAGCCGGGCCCTACTCTTCCATGTTGGCTTTGCCATGTTATGACAGCCCTCAAAACCAGTAAAATGGGCCATGTGTGCACTGAAAGAGGCAGGCCACCTCTAAAGAGGGTTTAAACATGGCTTACTAACACTTCCCTGGCCTCAATATCGCTCAAAAAGAAATGAAAAATTACATTAAACAGCCTAGAGACATGATACCCACTCCAGCTCCACACAGATGGACACTGCACACAGCATAAGACCAAGGTTTTAAAACTTGTTCTGTGCCCCATGGTGCCCCAGACCAGCATGTACTCACCCCCTGGTGATACACCTTACTTCACTCTACCTAGGCTGCACATCACAGACCCCTGAATTATGTGCTTTATCTTGCCACAAGCTCACAGTCTATGCCAATGTCTTTGGAAACTATTTGCACAGTGAAGTTCATTTATTTTTCTCCATTTCAAGCATTTAGGACATTGTAAGGTGTTACTCAACAGTGTATAACCTTATCATAGGAACTCCTGAGAGTCAGGGAAAAGCTTAGCTTGTAAATCCCAGAAGGAGCAGGTCAGGTCATGCCATGGAGCCAGGGAAGAGTCTTGCCTTTCTTTTCCACCAGGAAGCAAAATCACTCAGGGTCCCAGTGTGCAGAGCGCAGGGATGGACCTGATTTCCTAAAGGAGAAAGGGCCCATTTGCCCACCCAGCACCCTTTTTTCCATGGGGCAGCCCCACCTCTTCTCTCCACCAGCATCCACCTCTCTCCATCACCTGCTCCCCTCTTCCCTCTCTCTGACTCAACACAAACCCTTACTCTAAATAAAATGCTTGTGACACGCAGCCCAACTAAACGGAGTTGATGACTGCTGTTTATATAGAGCATAAAGCACTGAAAGACATTTTACCTCTGATTTAGAAAGAGATCTAGTTAGGGATGAAGTACCATGGTGAACGTGATGTGACAGGAGAGAACAGCAAGGTTCCGGTCAGGAGCAGCTGAGCCTCTAATTAGCTTTCTGCAAAACATCAATAAATTAAGGACTAAAGGGAGGCCAAGAAAAGCACTTAGCCTTTTTAAAAACCTTTGTCAAAGTCTTCAAAAGAAACTGTTATGGGGAATAAGCAGACACGAGGTAAGAGGCACAGCCCTGCCACCGATTAAGAAGGGACAGGGTACAGCAGGTAGGTAGAACTGGCAGCAGTAACCATGGCATGGGAATGACAGTATGGTGCTCCACCACCAAGGTGTCTCCTGGGAGACCAAATCTGCAGGTGACACAGAATGGCTGAGAGATTAGAAAAGGCCAAAGAGTTTCAGAGGTACCCATTAAAGCTCAGCTGGGCACGTGGGATGGTAAAATTTACTTTTGCCAGTATGAAATAATGCATAGAGAGAGGTACATTTTCAATTGATTACATTCAGTCCTGGGATCTTATTTAAATACTAGTGATTGGAGAAACATCCTCCTGTTCATCAGGAAAATCACATCCCCTTCCACTCTCTCTGCTGTGTGGTTGCTACACAGTCTGTGTACAACTCCAGCCACAAGCACCAGACAAATTCTGCAGGGAGCAGCACGGCAGCAAAACTGAAAAAGTCCCTTAGCCTTTGTAGTGATCTGCATCCCCCAGTAGATACATGCTGCATATTTAAAGCCCTATCTAAAGTCTGATTTTCCATGAAGAAGCTATTCCAAGCTCTGCTCATTGCTCACCTCTTTTAAGTAACAATGGCAGATGAGCTGTATTTAGCTGTCGGACACTGCATGCAGCCTGGTGTTTGGGACAGGACCCTGGAAGTCACTGCCTTGCAGCACATCAGTTTGAGCTTTGCTAAAAACTCTGGGGTGGAACCGATTTCTCCGTGCATCTTGGCACATACTGACTCCCTTGGCTCTTGCCAAGCTGGGCTATCCTTGAACAGTACAAAACCCAAGACCTTTGCGGAGAAGATGGATGGCAAGTAATGTGTACTTTTATGAGACTGAGTGTTCTTGCATGTCCAGAGGTAAGAGGCCGGTGCCCTACACAATGACGTTGTCAAGCCATCTGGATTAATTTAATAATAATGATTTCCAAATTCTCCTATGTATAGAGATTCCTTTCTATATACTACTTGCAGTGTGCTGTGAAGCAAAGAAAAAAAGTATACGGATTGTTAACTACACTGCAGGTGAGAAATAATACCCCCAAGCTCCCAAAGCCATCTACAAACATTGTCTAATTACTGCTTGTTAACACTCCTATGAGCCAGGTATATACTTTTATTGTCCAAAAGCATAAAAAAAAAAACAGTATCCCAGGAGTCATTAGAAGCTAGGTCCAGGCAGGCACTTACCTGTCTCACATGCAGCATCCAATCCCTTCAAGCACAGTAGATGCCTGGATGGCAAGAAGCATAGCCAGTGTTCCCCAGCTGGGCAAGTGATGCACGAAGAGATGGAGTGACTTTTGGGGGCTTGAACTCCCTGTTTCCAAACCAGGAGCCCTCCCCTCTCACTGCTGGCTCCTGTGCCTGGGGAAAGGTCTGTAGGTACCCCGGTGCTGCTGGGAGCACTGGGTGAGCAACCAGCTGGAGGCAAAAGTGCTGCTCATTAACACCACAAATGGGTGAGATGAAATAAAGTGTCATTGCTAGCGATGGACCCTGCATGGCTCAGCTTGATAAAATTAGGAGACTGGAGATGGATGATGCTGCGAATCACTTCTGAGTTACAGACGTAACAAAATGACAGAAATGAATAGAGTCCTTGTACTTGAAACACCGGGGCATGCATTTTAATTTAGAAGGGCTGAAAGTAAAAAATCATCTCACTGTCACATCTCCAGGTCAGCATTTGACTTATTAACTTCTGCTTTGGACACAGGTAAATGAACCAAGCCATGTTCCATGCAGCCGCCAAAGTTACATAGGGTGCCATTTTTTTTAACAGGGTCTTTAAGAGTTGCCCATGAGTCTGGAATGGGCGTCAAAAAAAACGTATTTTCACTTAATAATCAGGCTTAATCTCTTTAAGTTTTGTTCAAGTCACTCTCCCAGGGCCTTAGGCAAAAATCAATCTTAAAAGCGTTGTGAAGCTGTACTGTAGTAGTTAGATAATTTATTATTCCCTAACTGTGGGTCTTAATCTAATTAGAGATCATATCTAGGATTCACTTCAACATCTCTTTATTTATCTATTTCTACTTGCAAACATTCACAAAGAAATGACATCGTAACTGGAGGAAATGGGAGGTATGCTGTGTTCTTCCTGCTGTGCTCCCATATTTAACTCCACATTCAGTTATCAGAGGCCAAGAAACAATAGAAACAAGACCCAGACTAATGGACTCACTTGCAGAACTTCAGAAACTATAGCAAAAACTTCCCACATGAAACCTAGAGGAAAAAAAACAAAGAAACTGTGTCCAAACACAAATTTTTCCTTCCCAGATGACTCCACCATCCCAGCCTTCTCTTTGCACATCTGTGTGGTTTACACTACCATCAGGTAAATGCATCGAGTTTTTACAGGTCATTTGCCCTGACCTGCAGCATGGGCATGGTGCTTCCCCTCAGGACAGCAGAAATCAATCACCAGGCTGCCACACCCCACCCGGGGATTCACACCACTTGAAAATGGTACCGTGCTTGCTCCACACCCTGGGGTGGATTCTACAGACAAGACATGATTTATTTCTTTAAAATAACTAGAGAAATTTCTCAGAGCATGACAAAAACCTGAAATAAATACTTGACATGCAATAAAGTGCAAATAGAAAGAAAAAAAACCCCCACCAATATCATGGCATATATTAACATTAAATTATTAGGGCAACATGGAAATAAACTAAGCCCCTTATTTGGCTCCATAGTGAGACCACAAACATATTTTCTTCTGCAAGCAGAAATAATGGCTTGTTTTGGAAAGATTTTGCACAAATCTTTGGAACATTAGCCTTTCCTGTGAAAAAGTCTAAGAGTTGACAGTTTTGAAAAATAATAATTCAAGTTTCTTCTGGCCTATGCTTTGCAAAAGAAAAGTTCCTATGTACTGCAAAAAATACTCAGCAGGTGCCCTTGCACTCATAGGCTGGGGCAACAAGTGAATAAAACCCAGTCATACACATTTAACATCAGCACATACTTCATCTAAAGGAAAGCACGACTCCTTTTGTGGATATACAGTCTTGAAAGCATTTCTGCCCACAGTATCAGTAGATTGGAGGAAAAAAAAAAGACACTTTGGGAGGACAGCCTGCTTCACCTACCATCAGAAGGTTACTCAGTATCTTCATGCATTGCTCTCTCCCTCTTGGAAAAGAAATGCATGGTTAGTAAGACTCCAGTGAGTTTCTCCTGTAGCTCTTGGAAAGAGCTTTTAGGGTCCTCTGGGGAGGGAGACACTATGCCTTTGCTTTCACACCGCCTTCCACTCCTCTTCCTGCTCTGTCAGAAAGCTCATTTGGGAGTCTGCAAACCTTTTGACTTCAACTGCTTTTGCAATTTAAGGATAGGCAAATGCTATTTCTGCAGCATATTCCTCACGGGTCTTTGGAAGCACCATGTAGCTAGACCTACATCTCTGGGTTTCCTCTCACACACTAGCTCAAGGAAGGAGAAGAAATCAGGTTCAGGAAGGAGCTAGTGGTAGCACTTTTTAGAAAGGGATGGCTAATTTGCACCTCCTTGCATACTAATTTCAAATTCTATCTCATGCCTTTGTACTGCAGTGCAGAGCAACAGGAAGGTCTGCTGCCTGAGTTTGCTGGTCTCTCCAGCAACTCATACTTCTTCACTCCCCTACTCAATCTCCATGGACAAGGACACGCCCCATTTTTTATATTAAATGTCAGCATGGTGCTGTCTACCTGAGTAATCACGAAAAATGAAGCAGTAAGTCATCTGCTTGTGTGTAAAGGCCTCTGGCCTCCTTTGCTCTCACTGCTGAATTTAAATCTGCTGGGGGTATGGTGCCTGGTATGGCACCAGGGAAATTAATTGCACTGTTAATAAAGCATTGCTCTAGTCTCTGGAGTTTAAGAGCCCAGGAGCTCTAGGTTACAATAGCCTGTGATCCTCTGGCTTGCAAGAAAGTACCAAAACTGTGCCCAAACTAATACTGTTACAAACTAGCATAAATTTAAGTCAAGTTAGAATCTGAAAGCAGAAATCGTTAAGAAAGGTTCTTCGGTCTATTTTACGATCATCTTTGACCACATGTGCTATTTATTACTACATAAGCACCACTATAAAGGCACTCATAGTACCTTACACAACTTTTTTTAAAGGAATAGCTAAGTCTGCACGTTCACATCTTCATGAATGCACTTAAGCATCTATTCATAACTATTGATATCCAGCCGTGCACTTTAACATATGCTTAACTACTTTTCCCCACGCAGACCTTGGAGGACAATCAAATTAATAATGTTGAAACACAAGTAAAGGAAGCTGACACAAATCCCCTAAAAGACAGGGAAGTTCTAGTTTTCCTTTAAGTGTGAAAAATGGAGCTATCTTTTGAACACATAGGAAGGTAGGAGAATTCTGAAACTGTTCTCCATTAAATCGGAAGTAAAAGCTTTAAATTCCTTGCTGCCATTCTGACAGTTCACAGCTGCCAGGAAGGGCTCACACCTCTGCTTTACCCCATCCTCCATCTCAGAGTGCCCCTGGAGCCCTCAGCCTTCCACAAGCTGACTCAGCTCATCTCTCCTGCCAGAAGTTTTTTCCTGCTGTTTTAATGAGCTGAACTGAGTCCTGAAAGCATTCAAGGATTCCCAGAGCTGGTGTAAGGTGAGGTGTGGGAAGAGGAGGCGGGGAGCAAAGAACATGATATCC
Organism: Egretta garzetta; assembly: GCF_000687185.1. Taxonomy (NCBI): domain Eukaryota; kingdom Metazoa; phylum Chordata; class Aves; order Pelecaniformes; family Ardeidae; genus Egretta; species Egretta garzetta. Next base: position 788,891 of record NW_009260506.1, on the reverse strand, counting down.
CCTTTCATCAGCAGTGAGGTTATCTCAGACCCGTTCCCCAGAAGCACCACCAGACATAACTCCAGTAATCTGGGATCTTCCTGCCCTGCTAGAGCTTAGCACTCTCATAACACACAGCAAAAGGTTCAGGTGCCTCTAACTGTCCAGCTCTCAGATCTGTTCATTAGCTAATACCTGTCCCAGCCTGCCCCAAGAGAAAAAAAAAGATCAGCAAAAATCATTAACTGCGCTTCAAAAGTTTTCAGATTTCTTCAGCAAAGATTCGCCCTGTAGATAGGATGGGCCCATGCAAGAGTAACTTGACTTAAGGAAGAAGAAAAAAGTTTGTGGAGGCTGAAACAATGAGAAGCTGTCTGAGAATCTGTTCTGACAGTTCAGCTGACTTATGACAAATCACTGTATTTGCCTTTGCCTTGAGAGTTGCATTAATTATCACAAAATCAGAAAGGGCTTCATTCAGCTCTCTTCTGAGTCGCTAGGAAAAAAATTAAAACTTCTTAGCTTCTATTTTCTTCACTGTCTCTCTTAAAACTCTCATAACAGCCAGAAATCCAGATCAAAAAATATGATACACTCCAATCTCCCTTGATTTAATTTCCTCAAGCTAATTTAATTACAATATTTGCCTGGTACCTTGAGTTCTGCTTTCTTGCTCTCTTCCCGTTGCTGAAACCTCCTCCCCAGTCCTGCTCCCTAAGCTTAAATTTGCACAGATGTTTCCAAATTTGTATTTGTTAGAGACTAATTACCCTCATTCCCCAATGGATCATTCCATAGGGATCAGATATTCCATTTGCGATCACAGATGTAACACACACACACATCATGTGGTTATCTAAATGAGGTTGGGTAATTAGGTATCTCAAAAAGGATAAATTGTTTAAAGTGAGACAGATTAAAAATGAAATCTGGATGAATTTTTTTAATCTTTCATGTGATGTTAGCCTGAAAGAAAGGTAGAGCTGGCTAACAAAGCTACTGGAGCAAAATTAGAATTCAGCTGAGCCACCAAGAACTCAAACAACATCAAGGTGAGGCAATATTTTAAAAGTCCACAGAATAAAAAGCATTTAATGGATTTCAGACTTTATCTTCCCCCTTTGTTATGCTTTCAGTTTGTAAATAATAAAAAAAAATAGTGTCAGCAGTGAAACTATAACTCAAAATGAGGTCATACTTTTAGGCAAGAAAGAGAGATGTTTCATTCTTTGTGGGTATCTGCTCCCTCTTCCACTGCCATAAGTCAAGTTCCTTTCACCAAGTCAAAGGCGTCAGTGTGGGAATTTGCCCTGGGAAACAGAGCTGTATATCATCAGCAGCCCACACTCTGCAGCAGCAACCCCTGTGCCCGTGCCCACATTCCCCCCTCCCCTCCGAGTTTGCCTGAAGCTCCCCACAGAAGCAACCTGAGCAAAGCCTTCCCCTTCCCTGAGTTTTATGTCTCAACGCAGCAAGTTTGTTTTAGATGAATGTTGAAAGCCCAACACTCTTGAGGTGGAGGTGAGTCCTCCTATGTGTGAAGCTCTTTATGTGCATATATATATTTCCTGGTTTAGAAATAGACTTTCAAAGTTAAGAATTAGGGTTATTAAATATCTTCGGAGATTTATAGCAAATAAAAGCCTTTAGAGAAAAGATAATCTCCTGATGACTAGCAATAACCAAAGATCCCACAGCATTTTTCTCAAGACCTTCACACACTGGCATGACATAAAGTGCAAACCTGCCTCCCAGCATTTCAGTATCCCTAGCTACAAACATGGCCAAGCGCTGTTCAGCAAATTGCAGTTCTGCCTTGCAGTCTCAGCTGCGGGCCCCATACTGATGTGCCCTGATGTGCTGCTGCAACGGGTGTTCAGGGCTTCTTGTCTCCTGTGTCAGAAGGGAACACCTGCTCTATAAGAGAAGATTTGCAGCTGTGTGCTCTAACAGGTGCTGCCACACAGGCCCCAGATAAGCCCCTATCCTCTCAGTTCCCAGGAATTGTCCTGGATTTGCCCCATCTAGCAGGCTATTGCCAACTCTTTATTCCCCCAGACCCCAGCCCCATCTCAAAGCTGCAGTGCATTCAGGGTCTTTGCATTTTCTTGTGGTCAAACTGCAGGTAGAGCCTGGGCTGAAGGGCTGTATTATCACAAGACCTGTTTCTTGATTGAGGGTGACAGCTCCCTGTTGTGTCCTGTATGCTGAGACAGGAGAGGCACTGCTATTTGCTCCCTTGTGCCCTGTTCAGCACAAAGTAGCCTCATTCAGAGGAAGCCTCATGGCACCAAGAGCATCAGTATTGATGGGAGTGGTCTATCCATCAAAGGTCAGAGCAGAAAAGAGAGGAGTTGTTTTAAGATGCTGACTAGAATATGAATGGAAAACCCTCTGTGCTATTTGCCCAATCCTGAACAGGACATTGTTGCACCAAGGCAATTAGGATTCTTTAGTTATTCAGCTTGGTTTCTATGAACTATGAACAAGCTGGAAATTACTCAGTTATATTCATTAATATTTTGCTTACAGAGCCAGCCAACCTGCAAGCTTAGACTGGGCCCTGCAGAGATCTACCAGTGGTAGGGCTTAGACCCAAACCTTTCAAATCCTGCATAACAAATACAACGTGTGTCTAGCAGCTTGATGCTGGCTTTAGCAGTTACTCATGAAACAAACACTCATGCACACACTCATTACTGTATCTCTATTCCCATGCAAACCCCAGAATACCTCACTACGTGCTGAACCTTAAAAGCTGAAGACTTTTGTACTAGTTGCAATCCTACCAGCAGCACAACAGCAGTCTGTCAGACTTTAGACTGAAGGTGGCTCTTTGAGATCTCAGTAACAGGTCACCACAGCTCAGACTATCTTGATGACTTCTCAAAATAAACCTTCTCCATGATTGGATTCATTGGATTGGGTGAAAAGTGAAGGGAAAGAAGGCTTTACACCACAGGAATAACCCTTTTCTTCATAGCCTCAGCTCTTTTGCTCTCGGTAGACATTCTGCATAGGGCTGGCCACAGAGAGACTTGTGCTTTTTTTTTGTCCTGAGTGGAAATGCAAATTTTTTTTCCTTTGTTAAATTATGAAATATCTTTCCAAAGAGAAGAAAAAGAATCTCATCAACTGATATGTTTCTCTTCAGTTTTGGCTCTTGATTTCTCCTCCCTCTGCCTTTTCTGTATTTTGAATTAAAACGTTATTTCAAACTAGAAATATCAAAACCTGTCATTAGAATCCAGTTAATTTCCAAAATGCTGCCTTTTTCTTTTTTCCTTGCAAAGCTAAACTGTCAAATCAACACAATTTCTGCATGCTGCCCATACAGAAACATACGATTTCATCAAACCACCATCTTCCAACATAAATCTTTTGCAAAGAAACAGACAGGGTCCCAACCTGCTGTATGGCACAAGCAATCAGGATGGGGCAGAGATGGTACAGGTCCAGTGGATTTCTGCAAAGCATAAGAACTGCAAAAAGCAGAGGTAAAGAACCAGACTGTGGTACTTCTCTTTTTAGTCGGTCTTGTAGGAATATGCTGATACAGTACTGATTAGTTACTGGATCATCATCCTTCACAGAATATAAGAGGGTGGGGTGTTTTTACTATGGCATAAACCTAGAGTGTGGGGCAGTTTTCCTTTATTTTGGGGTGTTACGTTCACCCTTCCAGGGCTCTCTCCTTGGACAAGTGAGCCCATCACCAATTATGGTGCAGTCAGGGCTGTCCAGGTGGGCAACACCTGACCACCTTTCTCTTCTTCTCTTTCCCACAGTCTTAGCACCACCACGTCTCAGCCAAGCAGAGGGACCAAGCCCTCAGCTTGCTCCTCTCTACCTCAAAGCTTCCCCCAAGAAGAGAAAACCATTGAAAGATCCCAGGAGGCAAAACCCAGCAGCATTTCAGAGGCTGGGTTTCCTCACAGAGAGGAGGTTGTAGCCAATATTTATACTTAAGCAAAAGAAATGGACCTACCTTGCCAGCCAGAGAGGTAGAAATGATGGTTCTGTCAGATGCAGGACAGCAACGTCAGTGCTCTGAGCTTTTTCTTGGTTTTGCCCCAAGGGAAAGTGATCATACAGGTGAGGAGCTACCAGGCTCTGCTATGCCTTGGGTTCACCAGCAAGGCTCCTACACAGAGAAAAGGGTTCTTCCCGCAAGCATAGAAAGGAGAAGGCTGAATGATTCACGGGAAGAGGCATTTCCCAACACAATCCAATGTTTAGCACACATTTAGCCTCCCAGGGGTCACATGTGTCCATCTTGCAGTGGGGGCAAGAACTTTTTGTTTGGTTTTTATCCAAATGTCTTTCAGTTAAAAAAGATTCCATTTTATTGAAACTGAAGTTATTTGAAAAATGCTCCTTTCTGTCAATTGCCATTAAGATACTATGAAATGACATGACATCATCTTGTCTCAAATTTTCCATTAAGAATTTCATTTCAGCATTGTGAAATTTTAGTTATGATTCTGTCATACAGCTTTGGTGGGCTTGGATTTTTTTTTTTATGACAAGTCCACTATAACTTATAACACATGCTACTATGACTGACAAGTTCTACCATGGTGGAATGCACGAGTTGAAACACTCTTGGCTTTTTATTTTAAAAATATCAGGGACAACAGATACAAAATACTTCTTCTCTAGAACAAAACATCTCCTGTTCATTCCAATGAAGCAAGTTGAAGCAAGTTGACACACAGATCAAAGTGTTGCCTACTTGAAAACTGTCAAACCATTTCATTGCAAACTAGATGCAAAACACTTTGAAACACAGGAAAAATCTGATGTTTCATTCAGCAAGCCATCCCAGCCATCCTTTAATACAAGTAAGAAAAACATCAGTGTGATTTGCTTAACAGGTTGTCATAGTATACCATTATCAGTGAAATCTGTTCTGTCTATTAACATGGTATCACAAAATGATGGTGAAACAAGACAAAGATAAAAGTAAAATTAAAGTGTCAGAGTTCCAAAGTAAAAATTCTTCTGGTCTATTTTAAAGACATGTTTTCACCTAGAAAGTTAAGGTATTTGAGAACAAACGCACATTTGCTGCCATGGCCCTGTCCATGAGGTGTTGTGACTGGTACAGGGTGCCCACCCCAGCCATCGGCTCCTGGAGCCTGCCAGGGCACATTAGGGATTTCTACCATCTCCAGCATAAAAACCTGCTTACCCTCAGATCCACCTGCCTTTAAATTTAAAAAAAAAAACAAACCACAAACAATACTAAAGGCACCAAATAAACTATGGAAAAGGAGCTGGTGAGGACCACATCCTGGACCACAGACAGGACAGAATATAGGTTGTAGAAACCACTTCAAATGGCTATCAACTGTGTAAATGAGTAGGACATGCATTTAGGAATTAAAAAAAAATAGTTCAAGTTATATACTGCTGTGGTGCTTGTAAAGAACCTGAATAATAACAAAAAAAAAAGTTTAAGTCAAATTAGTAGTAAGTAATTTATCACTCCATAATACAAGTCACTAAGTCACTCCAGAAGAATTCCTCTGTTACTCAGCAGAAGCTCAGTTACCAACTATTATTGTAGAGGGTAATGCTTCACTACTAAAAATGATGGATTCATTTTTATAGATATTTCAATTGTTACTTGTGACAAAAAGGTAAGAATTCAGACTACTAGGGGGAAGGAATAATCCAGAAGGTATTTATATAAATTACATGTTTTCAAATCAGCTGGGTCTGCTGAGATTCACTGTCAGGTACTTAGAAGCAGTGGAGGCAATCTGAGGGCTGTTAGCGCTTATCTGTGGCGAGTCCCAGAAGAGCAGAGAATAGCAAACATAGCAGGGAATTACAGGACAGTCATCTTAACTTCAATTCCCAGAAAAAAATATTGCAATAAATCAAACAAACACTTTCTAAGTGCCTAAAAGATAACAAGGCAATGAGGAATAGCCAACACGGATTTGTCAAGAACAAACCATGTCAAACCAATCTAATATTTTTCTGTGATGGGGCAGCAGGATTCCAGTGAGGGAGAAGTGGTCACTGTTGTATACGATGACCTCAGCAAGGCTTTTGACACCATCTTACATTACATTGCCTTAAGCAAGTCACAGAAGTAAGATTAGATGAGATTTTTAAAGTGGTTCTGCATGAGGTGGAAAACATACTCAGAAAGCAGATTTCAATGATTTTCTGTGAAACTGGAGGAACATACCAATATGCCTTGGGGGAGGATTTCTCCTGGGCCACTATTATCCATTACTTTCACTAGCTGACCTGGGCAAAAGAATAAGTTTGTAAACAACATCAGCTGGGGCAGCACTACAAGCAAATGAGACAACAGACAATTGAACCAGTCTTGAGAAATGAGGGAAATGCTCCACAGGAAAATCACACTGCAGGTCAACAAGGACATGTGCAGAGACTTACAGCTAGGTAGGAAAAACCCAGCACATGGTCAACAGCCGAGGACCATCCTGAGCCCAACTGGGGCCAACAGTAAGAAAAGCAGAGAGTTGACATTTTCCACCACCACCACCCTCCCCCCTGCAAAAAATCTTTGAGCCAATAACGAGGCACTTGTCATTTCCATGCAGAGCCAAAGCTGCCAATTTTCATTTCACATTGATTTCTCTAAAATACCACCTACAGATTGTGCCCTCAGAGGAGCAAAGAGGATGTTGATACAGCATAGGAGCCAGGAGCACTGGAAAATTAAAAGCAGCAGAGAAAGGGGAGGGGAGGAAATTGGGATCCTCCTGCTCCTCTGGACAACAGCAGGATCCAGCCAGCCCTGAACAAACACAGATGCAGCTTCCCTAATGGCACAGTGCTGTAAATCCTCAGGATCAAAGGCATAAACCAATCACCCACTTGTGTCATGCCAGGAATAAATTCTCCCCATGAGAAACTATTAATCAGCTGGCCAGGTGCACTAAGCACTGCACTCAGACACAGCCTCCAAAACCAGCACCACCAGGAACAGCAAGCAAAATTAAACTGAATTAACACTCTAGTTTTTTTTACCTCCCAGTTTGTAGGTTCATAGAACGCATTGGGTTGGAAGGGACCTTTAGAGGCCATCTAGCCCAACCCCGCTGCAGGGAGCAGGGACACCTTTAACCAGATCAGGTTGCTCAGAGCCCCGTCCAACCTGGTCTTGAATGTTTCCAGAGATGGGCCCTCCACCACCTCTCTGGGCAACCCGTGCCAGTGTTTCACCACCCTCATGGTAAAAAATTTCTTCCTTATATCCAGTCTAAACCTACCCTGGTTTAGTTTAAAACCATTACCCCTTGTCTTGACAGAGCTGGCCCTACTAAAAAGATTTTCCCCATCTTTCCTATGGGGCCCCTTTAGGTACTGAAAGGCCGCAATAAGGTCTCCCTACAGCCTTCTCTTCTCCAGGCTGAACAAGCCCAACTCTCTCAGCCTGTCCTTGTAGGAGAGGTGCTCCGGCCCTCTGATCATTTTTGTGGCCTCGTCTGGACCCACTCCAACAGTTCCATGTCCTTCTTGTGCTGAGGGCTCCAGAGCTGGACGCAGTACTCTAGGTGAGGTCTCACCAGAGCAGAGTAGAGGGGCAGAATCAGCTCCCTCAACCTGCTCGCCCCACTTCTCCTGATGCAGCCCAGGATACAGTTGGCCTTCTGGGCTGCAAGGGCACATTGCTGGCTCATGTCCAGCTTTTCACCCACCAGTGTCCACAAGTCTTCCTCCGCAGGGCTGCTCTGATACCGGAGGTTGCCCCAACCCATGTGCAGGATCTTGCACTTGGCCTTGTTGAACTTCATGAGGTTCACTCAGGCTCAACTCTCCAGCTTGTCCAGGTCTCTTTGGATGACATGTCATCCTTCTGGCATGTCAGCTGCACCACTCAGCCTGGTGTTATGTGCAAACTTGCTGAGGGTGCACTCGAACTTGCAGTCTATGTCACTGATGAAAATATTAAAGAGCACTGGTCCCAGTACAGACCTCTGAGACCATATCTCCCCAGTTCAGAGAGAAGGATGTTGTGGAAGACCATGTCAAAGGCTTTGCAGAAGTCAAGACAGACAACATCCGCTGCTTTTCCCTTGTGCACTGATGCTGTCACTCCATCATAGAAAGCCACTAGGTTGGTCAGACAAACTTGTCCTTGGTGAAGCCATGCTGACTGTCTCAATTCACCTCCCTGTCCTCCATGTGCTTTAGAATGGCTTCTAGGAGAATCTGTTGCATGATCTTCCCAGGCACAGAGGTAAGGCTGACAGGTTGGTAGTTCCCAGGGTCCTCCTTTTGACCCTTTTTAAAGATGGGCACAATGTTTCCCTTTTTCCAGTCACCGAGGACTTCACCTGACTGCCATGACTTTTCAAATATTATGGAGAGTGGCTTGGCAACTACATCAGCCAATTCCCTCAGGACCCTGGGATGGATCTCATCAGGTCCCATAGACTTATGTGTAGTCAGGTTCCTCCAGGTGGTCACAAACCTGATCTTCCCTTACAGTGGGAGAGGCTTTGCCCCCCCAGTCCCATTCTTGTGGTCTATTGTCTTGGGGGGGGATGAGGAAAGAGGTTAACAGTGAAGACTGAGGCAAAAATATTAAGTGCCTCAGCCTTCTCCTCACCTGTTGTTACCAGTTTGCCAGTCTTGGTCATCAGCAGGGGTATGCTTTCTTTAACCTTCCTTTTCTGGTTGACATAGCTGTAGAAGCCCTTCTTGTTATTCTTTGCATCCCTTGCCAAATTCAGCTCCAGCTGTGCCTTGGCCTTCCAACCCCATTCCTACAGAACCAGGCAGCGTCCCTATACTCTTCCCACAATGCCTGTCCCTGCTTCCACTGCTTTGGCAGTTCCCTATTACTCTTTAGTTTGACCAGCATCTCTTGTCTCAGTCATGCTGGTCTCTTCCCTTCCTTGCCTGATTTCTTACACCTGGGGACCGAGAGCTCTTGCACTCTATGGAATGCATCTGCCAGCTCTGTTCTTTTCCCCTGTCCCTGAGGACCATTTTCCAGGGCATCCTTCTAATTAAGGGTCTTACAAACAAAGTAAATAAAATTCCCAGGATGGAGCATTTTGCCTGTATTCAGGGACTTCATGATACATTCCCTTCTCACCCCAGACCTCACACCAACCCTATTTCCTTAAAATAAGATTTTCCCTAAGCCAGGACTCCCAGAGACATGCTGGTAAAGCAAAGATGATGCCCGTCTGGGCCTGTAGACTATCCTTAAATAAAACCCCAAGAAATTTTAACTACCTAATTCATTTAATCTCTTTTGTCCCCCAAAAAAGACAGAGCCACAGCAGTAGGGCACAGTCTGCAGCAAGCACAAAAAAAGGGGTCGATTTATTTTAGCCCTATGTATGAGTGTTAAAAATATACTGGGGTTTTGTCAACCCTTTGCGTTCTCTGCTGATATACCCCCAGGGAGCTGCATGCCCTGAGTAACATGGACCATACCTTTATATTGCATTGCTCAAGGTTCCCAGGTTTCTTATCTGCATCAGCAGAACCCTCTTTATTTGTGACCTTGGGACAAATATTGCCCTGAAAACAAAATTTTAGCTGAGTAACTGCTAATACAGAGCAAGTACTTGGGGTCTCTCTGGATTTCCACCATCAGTGTGCTGCACCTGACCTGAAGTCTGATGGCAAATCTATGGGTTTGGCCTATATCTCTACTTTCTTCTATTTAATTTATACTACTCTTTCCAACCTTTCTATCCCATCAGAGCTACTCCCAGCTTTGCATTCAGTGAGTCACTAATTCCAGGCACATGCAGTTGATTTTCTCTTCCCATACTAAAACCACTCCGGTTTCTGCTCTCATCCACCCTGTCACAAATCTCAAACAACTGACTTGACTTCCCCGCTGTAATGCCCAGGCTACAACAGCAGAGATAAGGCTGGAATCTGGCTCTTCAAATGCAAAACAGATGTAAAATGCAACCTTGAGGGCAAGGCAGTGAAGAATTCAGATTGGCAGCATTTTATTCCCACTTAGCACAGGTGTAAATGGCTCTATAGGTGCAAGGCAGAGGAGACTCAAGCCCAGAGAAGATTACTTAACTGCTGAGGCTTATCTTCATTCCCCCATATCTTACCAAGTTCCTGTTATAATGATCACCTAGAGCTTGTGCTGGGTAGAATTTAGACTCTTGTTGGCTGCATTGCATATTAATAATTTAAATATATGGGACAATATATCAGATCTGTTTAAACTAATATAATCTTGCCACACTTTTTATAGTATTTTAAAATTGATGGTCCCTCATTTAAATACAAGGAAAATCTGAAAGAGTTAACACCTACCATACTTTGCCATTGCATCCAGTTTTAATTATCAAGAACACCAGGCCAAGTTTGCAATATTTTTAAGTTTTACATGTTGTCACAAGTACCTAAATGTGCCACCCATTTTATTAAGCATAGCATTTCATGGGAACCATGTTTTGGGGATATAATTTTACTAGAATTAAGCTGTTAAGGCAGGAGGAGCCTCCAGAAACAGTTCCTGAAAAGGAAGGGAGGTGAGTGTGAGCAAGACCAATTTTGCACTTGTCTTGCTGTTTTGGAGGGAAAGGAGGAAAAGGTCCCAGCTCCTTTTCTGTAGGAAGGACATGAGGTGGGACGACAGGAAGGCAGATGTAATCTTGGTTTTTAACCTTGATGCTGAAGAGAGGTCTCCAAAAAAGCTAGAGGTGCTTCCTCTAATTGAGAAAGGGACTGGGGAAGGGATTTTCCTCCTTTAAGAGCAACTGTTCCCAACAGCTATACCTAGAGAACAGGTAAAGTTCTACATCCATGGTGCATTAAAAAGCCTAACACATACCCTCTCACTCTAAGCAGCTTTGGCTTCTCAGCCCCCCAAGCAATACTGAGCAGTACTATACCAAATTTAGGCATGGGAAACCGAGGTGCATGGAAACCTGAGGCAGAAGCCTCAGGTGACGCAGGGAGCCAGAAGCAGAGGAGGAATCAGAGAGGGCATCCCCAAACATGGGGATAAAAGAACCACACAAAAAGTGCTAAAGCAGCTCTTGGCTCCTTTCCTCTTTCCAGTTATATACCTACATAGAAACTTCTGGCCAAACATGACCTGAAGATCACAACAGACAGGACAAGAGCATGAATAAGGAGCAAGACTGAAGCCAGAGAGAGTAGCTGAGGCACAAACCCAGCTGGATGGTCCCATCTTAGTGACTTGGGGGTCATTTCAGCACAACATCCTTGGCAAATACATAACAATTTCATCATCATTTTGGTTACAATTTCAGCACAACATCCTTGGCAATAGCTGCAAGAAACACTGATGCCACTCTTCCACACAGCTATTTTTCCTCCACCTCTAAGGTTTGAACAAGTTGCTAGAAGCAGCTGCAATGTTTATCATCAGTGTAGGCAAGTTTTTACTCCTTTAGCAACAATCTATCATGCCCCATTTGATTAGTTGTTGTTTCTGTTTGCCCTCAGAAGGGCTAGAAACCCTTCTTTTCTGTCCTGGAACTGCAGAAAGCATGGCAGTTTCAGTTCCCAATACCAGGTCCATCACCTGGCAACCCGCAGAAAGGCACTGCAACTGGTCGGAGCCCTCGATTTGCACCAATAATGGAGAGGTCTTTTATTCCCTCCCTATCAGGGATGGGTTGATTTACATAAAAGTGTTTCAAATCAGCAAGCATCACTAGTCTCGATCCTTTTTCTGTTTGTGCTTTTGAGTGACTCTTGAGCAGAAAGGTTCATTCTCATTGGTGGGAAATCATTAAAACACGAACTGCAATTCAATCTAGCTTTTACATTCAATTCACTGCTTCATCTGTATGCATTTAAGCAAATACAGATACCTGCGTTCATTCAGAGCCTGAATTTTTCAAATTTTTTGCCATGTTAAACAATGCTAAGTGATGCCTTTACTATTCACTAAATGATAGTTTATTTTCAGTTGTGTCAAACTGTATTTGGACAAAAACTGGAACTAAACAAAAATGTGCAAATCAGCATTTCAAATACCTTTCTACCAATTACATGTTCTTCATACGTGCTAGGTAATAAAAATATTAAAACACACTTTGCATTTAAATCTGATCTACTATACAAAAGAAGAATTATATGCAGTCAACAAAATTGAACTGTTACCAATAACTAAGGCCAAAACCTTCAAGACGTTAGAGCTAGTATTATCTTCTTGCACCTAATTTTTATTCAGAGGTTGCAGAAGGAAAGCCACTTTCCTGAGTTGTGTTTTGTTACAAAATTTGAATTAGTTAATTTTTGAGCCTTAATACTGGATAAAGCTGCTATAAAAAAAAATTATTTTTTCTGTTTCTGCTGAAGACCCCACACAAGCCAGCCCCTTCAGCAAGGCTCCCTGCACATGTTTAGCCAGGTTACATCTGTCCTTTAAGTGATTTGATGCATCAGAAAACTTCAGCAGTAAACATGTTGATTTAATATTTAAATAACATTAAATGAAAATGCATTACATTAAGATCTTAATAGAGATGGTCAGAATTTCACATTTAATTTTCTAGTTTAAAAAATCTGATTAAAGTAATCTATTTTTATCTGCCACATCTCCTGTAAAGATTCCTTTGCAGGCAGAACATACATCAGGGCCTTCAGGAAAAGAAAACTAACGCCCACAGATGGACATTTTACGTGTTCATCCACCACATCAGCCACAACTAGGTCAAGAGAGCACGCATAGGTGCAAAAGCTCCTGAAACTTTTACATATGAAAATGAAAGATTCAGTTCCTTGCCCTGCACAGTATAACACTTTACAGAGCACTTCTTTGACCTCTGCACACCTCTCTTCTTCTGCATCCCACAGGGGTGAGAAGATGAGGGTGGGTGAATACCAAGGACCAGGCAGCCCCTTATCCCCAGCCAGCAGCAAGCTTGGATGGTGATCTCATTTTGCACTTTAAACATGACACAGTCACAAAGTGACAAAGTGTCATTCCAACTTGTGGTGGAGGTTGGAGAGCTTTCATTTCCATTGCAGCAGGAGCACCCCATACTTGCTCATTGCTGGATCCTTGTTTCTGGAGCGCATAGCCCAGAGGCCATGAGCAGAGGAAAAGGACATGAACCCCTACAGCTACAGGTGCTCCCAGGGTCACAGTCCTGTGCTTTGAAAACTAAAAAATAGAAGCAATAGCATCGCTTGGGCATGACAAGGATCAAGAGCTTTGCTTTCCTCCAAAGAAATAACAGTTACTGGTGCAGCCTTGGGCCAGGAAGAATGACAAATATCTTAAGGGTGGATGTCATGAGGACAGAACCAGAATCTTCTTAGTGGTGCCCAGCAACACGACAAGGGGCAATGGGTATAAACTGAAGCATAAGAGGTTTCAGCTGAACACGAGGAAGAATCTCTTTACTTTGAGGATGACTGATCACTGGAATATGCTGCCCAGGGGGGTTGTGGAGTCTCTGTCTCCTTCTTTGGAGATATTCAAAGCCCACCTGGATGATGTCCTGTGCAACCAGCTCTAGATGAATCTGCTTTAGCAGGGGGGTTGGACTAGGTGATATCCCAAGGTCCTTTCCAACCCCTGCCATTCTGTGAATCACTAATGTTTTCTGCAAAATGCCAGTTTTTTTGTTCAGAGATCTCCAGTCAGCTGGACCACTCACTAGAAACCAATTTTCCAGAGTAGTGGAAACCAACGGACAGCCCATTCAGGCAGCAAGCCCTGTTCTGCACCCCGCTTTTGTTATTACACCAGTCTGTTACTGCCTTTAAGCAAGTGCTAAATTCTGATGGCATTTTTGCCAGATCATAGAGTTCTACCAGAAAAATAATTTGCACCCACATCAAGGTACTTCAATTGCTACAAAATGTAGCAAACAAGTTTAACTGAAGGATGAAGTCTTCCTTCAGACCTTGTTCCTTGTGCACAGTACTGGATATGTGAAGAGTGACTTCAGGAATTAATGCTGATATTGTCTCCAAAGAGAAAATTAAGGAGACAGGACAGCAAATTGGTTTGGACATGAGTAATTACTTAACTTATTAGTGCCCTTCTGTGTAACACCAGCTAAAGCAGAGGTGACAGGGAGCTTAGAACGAGCCTACAGGCAGGACAACCACAACATGCATGTCCCAGGTCCTTAGCAGCCTGGGAATACTTGGACCCCCAAAGGGCCCTTCTAACTTAAATTTGTTGATTATCCTGTCTGTGCACATCCCTCCTTGCAAGTGAAATCTAGTACCTCAGATGTGTAGAGAGGCAATTTCTTCCAAAGGACAAAATCAGGTACATTGGGAAAAGCATGGAAAATACAAGATGCATGATGGAGGGGATGGTATTTGGGATGCACAGTATGAGCAGGTAGATGCAGGCAGTAGATGTGAAATACAGAGAGGTGTGGGAGCAGTCTCCTAGCCAGTGCTCTTTTTCATGTTATTGTGTTTATAGAAAGCCCATGTACCCACACATATTAAAAAACCACCATTTTGCAGTTTAGTCAGCCCCCTTCGGTAATGCACCACCATTAACATCACTTAGCCTGGGGACCACTTTTGCCTACAGATAAAAATTAGTTTTTGATAATTTTAGTGTTCCCTCCCTGACAATTTATTCAACCCCTATGCCCATACCAATGAGAAGAACCCTTTGGGCTTGGTGTCCACATGAGGAGAAAGCTCCTGTACCACTGACAGATTCACATGTCATGCTCTTCTCATCAGAGCTCAGTAGGGCTGAAGTCCTTCATGAAAAGCATGCTCCACCATACATGAGAAGACACTGGGGCTCTGTACCCCGATGGTCACGGTCCATACACGTCACTGCACCAATCATATAATGTTGCCTAAATGTTGCTTAGGGGAGCCCAGAATACAGACACAGTCTCCATAGGAGTATGGTGAATGCTTCCTCCTTTATTCAGAGCTACAGACATATTTATACTGAGGGATGAGGTCCACGCGACATAAACAACACTTTCATTGGTTCAACAACATTGTCCACGCGCCTCTAGATACATGCTGATTGGTCTAACACACAAACACACGCGCTATCATATGCAAGCCTTGCAATTAGAGTACAACCTGGTTAGTCTGCAAGCTTTGCGATTAAAGCACATCTTGGTTAGTCTTATCAAGTTCCTTTGTTCTAATTTACAATACGTGCGAATTCCTCCTTTCAGGGCCCCAAGGACACATTGTCCTTATCAAAGCCGGGATTGTCCGTGAGATCCCATAGTATTTTATGGCCTTGTTGTTCAAGAAACTCCTCTACAATATAAAGACAGTGCATCCATCCCCAGCACCACCTCAAAGGGATGCTATGCAGCATAGGGAGAAGGGGAGATCACCCAAATCAATTCACACAGGTGGAAGAGAAACAACAGAAAAAAAACAACCTAGAACAGAGGATGCATCTTCAAAGCATTGACCAGGAGGCATAGAGTCATTTGGTGAGAAGTGAAAGCAAGCCTTCCCCACCCTCAATATTTGTAACCTTCAAACATACGTAAAGAGGGTTTTCCCCTCCCCTTCTCCCACCAGCTGCAGTTTGGCCCT
>NW_009260506.1:771237-773370 GCF_000687185.1 Egretta garzetta | reverse complement strand
AGCTCAGGGTGAGCAGAGGAGAGGATTCACTGCGGAGTCCCTCGCTCCCTTAGAGGCCAAGCTCAACCTTAGAAAG
Source organism: Egretta garzetta (assembly GCF_000687185.1). Classification (NCBI taxonomy): domain Eukaryota; kingdom Metazoa; phylum Chordata; class Aves; order Pelecaniformes; family Ardeidae; genus Egretta; species Egretta garzetta. The sequence goes on along the minus strand of NW_009260506.1, from coordinate 773,294 downwards.
TAGAAAGGGTTTGAGTCCTCCTTGAGATGGAAAAAACAGAAATAATACAACCAATGAAGCAAGAAAGCACTGTTTGATAATGAACAAGTGAGCAACAGGAGGAAGAATTTATCTTAAAAGATTCTCTCTCATTTTAATCCAAACAGGGAACTCACCTTCTGCCCCCAGCCTCAGAGACTGTCTATCTTGGGCAGATAATGCAGAAAACATCAATAAATGAGTGTTACCAACTGGTTGTTTTTTCATATCAAGTATTTACCACCCCATTCTGTGCAGATGAGAGGTGAGATGTAGGAAGCCTCAGGATAAAGAAATGAAAGCAAGGAAACCTCCAGTTCTATTGGAAGAACAGCATAGTTCATTTTTTGATGAGGATTACACCAAAGAAAGCAGGGCAGCAAACTAATAATGTTTATACCAGCCCATTAGATACAGGAAGAGTATACATTTCACTTAATACACACTATTATCTCTGCTCAGTCTACATGTCACAGCTGCCAACACCTCATGTGCTGTTTAACACTCACACCACTTGCTCAATTTTAGAGAGCGTTGGCTGAAAATGCCACAAACCTTTTATGCAGCTGGAGACCAGGAACTAGCATGGCCTATTGCCACCACTGGCTTATGCTGCCTATGCCTGTGGCAGGGCAGCCCAGGACAGAGCAGAGCTCCGGGTCTCTGCCTACCTGCCCAGAACAAGGTGACAGTCAGGGCTGGCTGAGGAAGGGGTACTCCCCAGTGGGTTTTCACAAGGGATTTTGCTCAGGTTCCCATCTCCAATGCAGAACAGCAGTTGCCAGAGACAAGCGCATAAGTACATGAGGGTTTCTTTCCTCCCCTCCAAAGACTTAATAATGGATTGTGGAGCATCTTCTATTTTCTGAAGCTGCCCACATCCACCATCTTTGGATCAAGGACAACATCCCCAACTACCCCTCATCAGCAGCAAGGCCACAAACTTGTTCATAGATGAACAAGTTCTGACCCTTCAGTAGAGTATGAGCTGCACGTGAGGTCCCACCCTGCTCCATACCATAGAAACATCCAGCAATCTCACAGCACAAGCTGCATCTACATCATGCAGATGTCAAGCCTGTCTCGTACAAGTGCTACCAAAACATGATTTATGGGCTTTTCCAGGCTGTGGAAGGATTCATCCTGGGAACATGCAGTTAAGAGTCCCCCTGCAACTGAGGCCAATTTCTAGAGAAAACATTCATTAAAGGAAGTGCTGATCTTTCTGAAGCTTGCAGGATAAGTTGTCCCCATTTCTGGGCAGGATCAGATCTTCCTTGCATCCAAGTGTCAAATAAAGGCTTTGATTGCTGCTGCCTAAAGGCATACCTCCACTTAACCAACTGTATATCTGAATCACTGCTACATTTCCATAATGCTAGTATAGCAGGCCCCATAAATCTAAACACAAGGTTTCTGCATGCAGAGACATTTCAGCAACCCTACCCAGAGCTCTAACTCCTTGAATTATTTCCCCACTCCCCTACTTTCACATGATGATGTGCATGAGCAGCATTTAACTCATGTGCAGGAAAGAGATAGGTATGTTTGCCTCCTCCATATGGGTCATGTGCAAATAACCCACACACATTCCCAAGACAGCTGCAGCAGCATTTTGATCTCTGCTCCTGGCCCTATTCACGCAGCGATGGGAAGCAGAGTGTAAGGCAGCTCTCCTTAACATGGGGTAAGAAAGACCTGGAACCTCTGCAGCACATATAGGAAGAAATTTCAATCACTTCAGCTTGAAATCAAAAGCAAAAGGATAATGTTTCCATGCCTTGCTGCCAGCTGGGGGCTAAAGGCCCAGCTTTGATGCTGAAGCTCCCTCTGCTTGAGACTCCTGGACTAAAACTGAGCTCTGGCTTCATAATGCCCAGTAGCTGTGGGCAATCTAGGCACAACTTGAACCCATCACCTCCTGCTTCACACACCAGCCACAGCTCACCCGTCCCTCAGGGCTGGGCACCAGCAAAAGCTGTTAGCGAGCTGGGATTTTTCTTGTTTTGTGGGTGTTTGGTTTGGGTTTTTCTTTCCCT
>NW_009260506.1:744049-771211 GCF_000687185.1 Egretta garzetta | reverse complement strand
AAAAACAAGTGAGTGGCAGGGAGTAGGTGACAAAAAAAAAAAATCAGTAATCCCAACAAATACTTCCTATCAGCCAATATGCCAAGCGACAACAGCCCTTTCACAGATCCTGAAGTCTTAATTTCCAGATGCTCTGCACCAGCAGCATTCAGACTTTTCTCAGCATGCCCAGGAGCCGGTATTTAGGCACCAAAGGAAATTTGCTGTGACAAATCTGCAAGAAACCCAGGACTTGAAACCATGCCAGGGTCATGACAGACACAGAAATAGCATCTGTAGAAGATACAAAGCCAGAATACCAAGTCCCTGAGCACGCCGCTCAATGAAGCTTTCACCAGGCTACAGGGCATTATACAAGAAAAATATTACCCTTACTTGCTGTATTAAACAGATTGCAGTTGTGTTCATTACAGACTTGCATCTCTATTCAGCCATAGCACATTAAATGCAAATAAAAGAAGAATAAGTTAAGTTGCAGTTAGCCACACAGCACATTGTAGGGAATCTTGCACTGATTAGGGGGTCACAGAAGCATTTCCTAGGAAAGGAGCCAAAGCTCCCCAACAGCCCTTGGTGCAAATTGTTAACTGCTTCTGCAAAGCTGGCAGGGCTTTTCCTTCTTTCCCTGTGTTTTTGGAGCTGTGAACAGAAGTCATGTGAATAATTACTTCACACATTAGCAAACATGCCACAGAGCCAGTGTTGTCCACTGGTTTTTTGGGTTTTTTTAATGGCTGAAAAATTAAGCAAGGAACACAGAATATTAGCACTAGCCCTTTACAACATGCTGAACAAAGTTGTTTTGTAACATTTCCAGCAGCAGAGAAACATGAGTTTTGAAGATACAACATGCTGAGAAGCTAGCAGAGAAAAGCCCAGAAGCATGAAGGTCCATGGTGCAGCAGACCTGGAGGAAGAGGGTCTGAGATATGGATGGATCTCTGCCACAACAGCACAAAAGCTTATAAACTGGTATCGGGGTACTGATAGCAAGTGACTGCAAACCCATTTGTCCTCAGCTACTTTCAGCAAGGCAAAAAGCTGGGCAATCTGAGGCACTTCTGGCCTTCACTGCTATCCATACCAGGCCTCATTAAGGCTGAGAAATATTTTTGGGTGTTAATAATAGAGGTGGAAGCTGAACACCAAAGATGTTCTTAACATGCCTGCTACAGAGAGTTTCACTACCCATGCAGGAGGGCGTCCTGCCATCCAAAAGGCCCATCGGATGGTGCCAGCTCTCACCATCTCTCTGCCCTCACCAGCTAACAGATAGCACCCTCAGCTGCATGAACATTTCCAGTTCAGCAGTATTTGAAAACAGAACATAAGAAAGAGACTTGCAAACGCATCTGCATCTTTTCTCTGTATTTTGTGCTTGCTCTCTGTCCTGCAGTTATTTTTAATTATAATTCACTCCAAAAATAATTTGAGACATTTATCTGCTGCACACTGCCATGATTACCCAGCCTGTGCTTTGTTGTAGAGCAGCGGCAGCTGGCCCCGGAGCAGATCAGCACTGCTCTGCCTGGCTCCGTCTGTGGGGCTACATACACACTACCCCCATGCTGATCAGACTCCTTTTAAACACAATTATTCAAAGGAAACTTTGAGCTTTGCAATGAATCTCACTGTGGCAGAGACAGTAAGGGGATCCAGCAACTGAAGCAAAGGGTGCACATTATTTCTTGTTATTTCATTTGTAGTTCAAGGATATGCATATTTGTCAGAAGCCTTTTCCCCCTTCCCTCTTCTCCTGCCAGCTCTTTTATCACCAGCCTATAACCCCTCACACTGATGCAAAGCCAATCTAAGCAGGGAAACCATCCACAAGGCCAAGTCTCAGAGTCTTGTGGCTTGTTCAATGCCATGCTGGCAGATGGCACCTTGCCCCCACATGCCAATGAAGACCCCATGCTTCACCATCACCCTTCTCCTCCCTCATCCCCATTAAATAGGAAAATAAAATCTCCCACAGTTTACTAGCAGGGAACCCAGCCCAGGAATGGACCTGCTCAGCTGCTCACACAGGTACAGGGTGGCCGAGGACCCCACCTGTCCCCCACAGCTGGTCAGCTCTGTCCAAGAATGGAGCAAGAACTCAAAAATTTAAAAGTATCAGGATTTTTAGATTCAGGAGCACTCTCCACTTTTGGACTTCAGCTTCTCAACTCTGATAGAACAAGAATACTGCAGTGCTCCATAATTATTTTATCTTAGTTTTCCAGATTAATATAGAATCAGGGGGATTTGCTTTCAAATGTTAATTTTTTTTTTTTTTTGAAAGTACAATCCTCTGAGCTGGCTGGCTCTGGCTGTTTGAAGGCTTTGTTTTAAAATTAAACTTCCCTTCATATAGATTTCAATAGCTACAATATTTCCATGTCTTAGGTGAGCCAAGAACAAAGATGATCCCAAAGACCTGTAGCAAACTAAGCTGGGTTTTGCTTCATGCACCTGAAAAGGCAAGAAATAGCCTGGAACTAAGGTCAGGGAACAGAAGGCAGGGCAGGTCTGTCTGGTGGTGCTAAAAATGCAGATGCACCAGGGAGGGCATTTCCTGCATAACTCATCTGCCTTTGAGCACCAGCTCAGCAAGACGAGCTGCACATAGCTGGTGCCAGCAGTGAAGTCAGCATGCCACAGCAGCCAAAAACAAGCAAGCTGGGGCAAAAAGAAAGGACTTGAGGTGTCTCAGGCATCTCAGCTCATTTTTCTATTCTACCCAACAAAGGAATGACTTGGAAGGTTGATCAAGGTCCATTCTACATGGCAGTACCCTCAGCATACAATTCACACTCCCCAACAATATTCCTAGGTTTAAATTTTCCCTTGGGCTGCTTAAACCATTGCAGAGGCACCTTTTGGCACCATGGTACCATCTGCTCTACCCAAAGAAAAATAGTAGAAAACTAAAACTGCACAAACTGCTACAGATAGAAAACAGCCCATGTGTGGGAACAGAGTCCTGGCTGTAGGGGAACTGGCGCCAGCTGTTCAGTTTACTGTAGATTGCCTGTGCAATTTTCACCAAATCATTTAATTTTTCTTTGCCCCCAAATACCGTATGTAAATTGTAGATAATTACATTTTCCTAGCTACTATGGATTTTGTGAGCATAAAGACACAAAACCAGTAAGGAAATCATATTCAAGCATTCAGAGGTGATCTTGGAGCCACAAGCCCTACTAAATGCTTCAAAAAAGCCAAGGTATGCTGAGACCTGTCATCAGCAAAAGAATGAGTTCAGCAATGATCAAGCCAAGCCCTGCAATTAAAAAATACTGATAGCTCATTGACCATTGCTATCAAAAAACCTCAGAGTATTTAGAGTCATTTTAATATTGCTTGTGCAAGACACCCAAATGGGTTAAGGAACAAGCTGTGTGAAGCAAACTAACACTTTCTCCCTTTTCTTGGTAAGTGCTGTTCTTCATAAAATTAGTTATACTCAAAAAGCCTTGTCTCTTTCCTTGCCCTTTGCATGTTCACTCCAGATACTATTTACTGTACAGTAAATTGTAGAGAGTCCTTTTTTGCTAGATTTTCAGTGAATGGACAACAGAAAGAAACAAACAGCTATTTTGTTTTTAACACTGCCCAGTAATTACAAGGAACTGGGTAGTATTTTCAGGGAAATCCTGTATTACATCTTTATTTTACTCTAGGGACTGAACGAGGCTGGGACTGATGGCACGCAGAGTCTTTTCCTTCCAAGGCCCCTCTTCAGTCTGACACTGAGCAGACTGTAGCACAAAACCACTGCACTGGTGGGTTCAATAAACTGGTGGCCTCTGTCTCCATTTGCAGTGGGAAGAGGACCAGAGGGGCATTTGGGGGTTAGTGCACCAATGTGCACCCCTTACCCGCTGCCAGGCAGAGGAAGGGGAAGGCATTTATTACCTGTGCATGTCCCACAGATAAAAGCAAACACAGACACTGGTGCCGTCAACTTGGCAGAATACACCAGCAGCATATTGCCTGGAATGAGAAAGAAGAAATAATTTATATTTAAAAGGAAATAGGCTCTCTGCTGCTGTTGGTTCAGTAGAAGCCCGTTGTACAGACCCTTAATTACAAGTATGGGGCCATCATAAGCCAATTTATTTCCTTTTTTTCCTACCTCCCAGTGGAGCTTTATGGGGAAGGCACTTTTCTGTAAAGAACCAAATGCATTTCAGTGACACTTGCCCCATTACATGAAATAATGCACATACGTGCACACCCCCCTCGCTTTATACAACCCTGCATGGAGCCCAAAGCCAACACTACAGTCAATTCAGAGATCAAAGATCACTCTTAATGGAGACAACATAACAGAATTAATTTAATATTCTCATTGGATTCAAAGTAATAATATTGTCAACTAAATAAAAGGCAAACATTCATTTGTATGTAAAACAGTTTGTTATATTAGGCCTATTTATGTCTGCTCTGCCTTACAGCTACAAAGATTTATGACTGAACACCCAAGGGACCTTCATATAGCTACCCAAATCCATGCATTTTTTTTCATTAATCTGTGTACTGGCATCTTGTACAACATGGCATGAAACAATAATATAGATTTTATTTTCTTGCTATTCAGGCAAAGGAAGAAAAAGTTCCTGCCAATAACAGCAATAATAAATGAAGTCTCTCTGAGGATTATCATACATATAGATCTGTATTTATATGTACATACATGGGTACATAAATATATGCACACAGACACCTTATGGACACATATGTGTCTATACACACCCACAGGGCTTCTTGTCCTCCCTCTGCCTGTTCTTTTCCATCTCCAGTTTCAATTCTCCCACGGCCTTCCCACCTTCTTGCAACGCCAGACTTGGCCTTCTTTCAGTATCTCCCTGGTGACAGGACAGAAACAGCTGCAATAAATAACTCAGTTTTCCCATTAAATATATTTTTAAAAGTGAAAGTTTGAAAGACAAACATGTATTTGTATAGAGTAAGAACAACCACCTTTATAACTCCAGGAAAATTACTGCTGGATGAAGGAGGTGGAAATCTGGAGGATATGGAACAAAATCCAGCTGATGCTAAGACTAATAGTTACAAAAAGTTTCTTAGCTTGACTGCTTGTTCATTTTTTCTAAATCTTATCAGTTATGCTGACTATGTTTCTAGCCTAGCAAAGCTGTGCCACCAAAGAGATTTCAAATCTGAAGTCCATGGCAATTGGCTGTGCCTGAGCAGGGAAACAGGTCCCAACTCCATTACATATTTGGGGACCCCATGCACTGGCCAGAGCAAGGCTAGTGCCTCCTGGGGCAGAGGAAGGGAAAATGAGAAAAAAGGGATCATCCAGCTCTGGGCAATGGGGGACAGCAGCAGGACATGACAGGGAAACCCCCAGGTGCCCTCCCCAAAACAAAGCACCCATCAGCATCAGAAGTCCAGGATCCCTGCTGTTAGTACCTGGGCTAACACACCAAGCAGGACACCAAGTCACTGCAATTCCACCTCTAGAAAATGCCACTTCTGGCAAAACACTTATTTGAGGTGCCAGGATTGCAGCCAGGATCACTGCAGCAGCAAATGCCTCCCCCAACCCCACCACTTGCCTGCTTCATCCTAAACCCAGTTGTCATGAGCAGTCGCTGCTACCCAAGCAATCCTCCCTTCCTACTGACACCCCACAGACACCCCTCAGACTGATGTGCTGCAGGGGCATTTGTGCCCCCTTGTGTGGGATTATTTTGTGATGGAAAAAGGGCACACTGCCTTCCCCTGTAGGCTGCTGGGAGAATTGAGAAGAGTTTTAAGGCAGCAAGGACCATACTGAATCCAAGAGACATCCATAACTCAGATTCTATTACCTATTGAATTGCATTAAAATTCAACTTTTCTACTTTAAAAAAAAAAGCTCCCCAAGAGAGTCTTTTTCTTCTTTCTTTTCCACTAGGAACTGCTAATGTTTGTCTTTGAGGTTTGGCAGGGGGGAAGCAGGCAGGAGGTTGAGATCTTTTTGGAACAGCAGAGCATCCAAGTAGCAAGAGCATTCGTATCCCACCCGTCCTCAGACCTAGACTTTCATCTGTCACACATGCACTAAGAGCGTTACTGCTGAAATAGCACTGTCCAATTACTGCCATCAAAACCAGTCCCTCTCCCTTTCTACCAGCATCCAGGAGGCATTACACCTCACTGAAGTGCTGTGCCTTGTCATTTAGGTGACAGGTTTCCTCCCCACCCTCTGCCTCCTGCCTCCTCCACGATGTAATTGAGCCCCTTAAGTAAGCAGTAAAACAAACACAGAAGCTGGTTGGAAAAGCTCAAGCATAAATTTTGGGGGGTTTATGCTCAAGTTTATTCCCTTGCATCCTTGTATTTATGTTTAATAACACATGCTGAAGCAGAGTAATCAATCTTAAGTGAAAAGGCCAGCCTTTCCAGGAGTAACTATGTCTGCATAGTACTTGCTCTCATGCCTGAAAGCTTCAGAGTATCCTGAATTTTTTCTAGAAGTGGCTCCTTGGGGTACAATTTTCAGCTAGGCTTCATCCCACAATCCTGCTACATGGGTGCAAGCTAGCACTACAACCTCTAACCACAGCCTGGTTCTCATCTTTATTCCCCTGCAGGCACCAGCACTTAGATTTGAGAGTACAACAGAACCAGACAATTAGGATGAGATACTAAGTTGTTCAGAAAGAGGGCTCCCCACCCCCATGGAGTCTCCTAGGACACTGTCTCCTGTACAGCAATCTGAATCAGGCCCTGACCTCCATCTGTGCTTCTGAGAAGTCTTTCTAGCATCCACAACTGCCATCAGTTGCCACCTAGAATACACTGGTGGCGATGGGAAGGAGCCGGTGCACAAGACACACAAGAAAGTGCCTGCATCCAACAAAACAAAAAAATAGCATTTGACAATTCACATTTGCAGCCTTTCCAGCTGCTCCTCATGTACAACACACCTCTGAGACTTGATAATAAATGTGCTGCACTGTTCTCTGGTGCAGCTTTCCAGGTACACTGAAAACAGTGATTTTCATGACTAAATGGATGGAAGAGTTACAGAACATGATGTCAGCTTGCTAAGTGTCTCATCTCTGAGTTACACACACAATTATTCTCTCTACAAAAATCAAAGGCAATCCATCAATTACTGTCTTTTTACCCTCCTTGCTTTTCTACAATTTTGTACTGTTAAAATATTGTATGTATTAACTACACAGAATTTACAGCACACACATTGATTTTCCATTAATCTTGCCTTAGCTGAGTTTAAAAAAGTCAAGCCACCTTTTTCTGCCACACAATTGTTTGCAGCATAACTGAGCTCTTCGTAGACCACTTGCTGGCTAATGGCTAATGAAAACCTAGGAATGAAAGAGGCTTTTGATATTATGTGGGTGTATCTATAGAAAACACTGGAAAGATATATTAGAGGCTAGATTTTCAAATGCAATCACATAAGCACTGTCACCTGTATATACCCTTTCAAGGGAAAGCAACACTTGGGGGGTGGGGGGGGAAGGCAAGAGTAAGTATTCAAAGCCAGGGATTAGCAAGGAAAGGCCCCTTTTCTCTTGGACTGTGCAAACAGGTCTCCTTGCAATCCAGAGAAAGGTCATTCCATGCACACACACACAGAGGAGGACAGGTTCATCCAGCCACGTCAGAAAAGGCCACAGCCATCCCCAACAGCCTCACGTGGTGTGGGAACAGGCACCCACATCCCCACAGCAACTCTTTGCACCTCCTGCATCATCAGACCAATGCATCTCCTCCCCTCACCAGCCCCTTTGAGGTTTCTGGATAAAAAGCTGTTAATGTAGGTTAAATCATAATTAAACATGATTTGCACACACAAGCAACTTGGCGTATCTCCCACTAATACATAAATATTTTTAAATGGCCAGAGACAAAGGAGACAGAATTAACAGAAAAACCTGCTGTGTTGTATGAACCTTAGTGATCATTCCGAGTCCATTCATAAGAGTATCCAAGATTTGAAAGAATTAACGAAGAAATTGCAAGTAAGCGACAGATGGAACCCATTTGAATGAATATCTTGGCTCCCTGGATTAGGAACTTCTGTAAAAGAATTTGTAATTGCAGGATTGATTCTGTTACTAGCATTTGGAGTTTTTGCTTGCTGTTTGCCATGCGTAGTTGGAATAATACACTGTCTGATAAATACCACCTTAGATCATGTCCTGGCAATTCAAATGCAAACCATTTCGCTTTTGCAGCAACTAAACAAAAAACAGGGAGATGTGCGGGAGAAGGAATAGAAGTCACGTAGGTCACAGGAGCCAAACCGCGGGAATGCAGAAGTGAAGCTAGAAGCAGCTATGACTGGAGGACAGTTCTGTGGGCGGCACCTGCAGGATCACAGTGAGCGTGGGCTGATGGAAAAGTATTTGTGGAAGTTTTCTCTGTGGCCCTGAGTATAAAAGAACTCTCTCCCTGAATAAAGTTGATTCTGGTTGCACCTCCAACCGGGGTCCATGCCTCCATACGCTGCACTGCTGCTCTTAAAGGTTCCCACCAAAGTTAATGCTGCTGTATTCCAAGAGCCACCATGCAGCTTGGGATGCTACTGCAACATGACTCAGGGGCACAACGCAGCAGCGAGACAGACCTGGGAGCACAGGCTTGATTGAGGCTGAACATGCTCTCAGTGACCATCCAGGCACTGCATGTGCCAGCAAATACAGACAGTGAGTCAGGCTGGAAAAGGGTTGCATCAGCACCCATAAAATACTCTTAAAATTACAATTAGTCTGTCCTTTGGTTTCCTGGTGTGCAATGTGCTTCCCCAGCTGGAACATGGTGGACCAGGGCATTGAGCACTTCAATGGTCCCTCACCAAGTACCATCTGAGAAAGCCCAGCAGGGAGAGAGCTGAGGGGGGCACTTGAGATTCCCCAGTGATGCACCAGTGACGTTTGCTAAAGCCTGAGAAAGCCACAGAGGCTGCCTAGAGTTGCCAACCATCCCTGTTCACACTAATAAGTCCAACAGCAGCAGGTACAACAATTATCCTGCCATGCAGAAAACCTTCATAATGCACAGGCTGGCACCCTTTCATAAGGGCACAGGTAGATGTTAAATGCTCTTTCTTGCAGTCCTATTATTCCATACCATCATTAGGACAAATGGAGACTGGGAGAAAAGTGGGGAAGATTGTGGTTTTTTGCTCCCCTATTTGCTGAAGATTAATTTAGAACATATTAATTACATTTGCATATGCCTGAAAGCTAGCAGAGGAGTGAGCAAGCATCCTGAATGTAATTGAGTACTACAACAAGAAAGTTATTTTGGCAGATTTTCCTTTGCGGGGTGTGGTAAATTAGAAGATGGGAAGAGGGCTGTTCAGGAGCACAGCTCAGAGTATCCCTCCTTCGCACTGTGGCTCCAGGAATGCTCCAGGCTTACCCCTATGGGATACAGCCTCTGTAGGAAAGGGACCCATCCAACCCACAGCAATAATCTGCCTTATGAGGGGCTGTGTCCTGAATTCAGCTGGGTTAGAGTTAATTTTCTTCCCAGTAGCTGGCATAGTCCTGTGTTTTGGATTTAGTATGAGAAGAATGTTGATAGCACCCTGATGGTTCAGTTGTTGCTGAGCAGGGCTTACACCAGTCAAGGGCTTTTCAGCTTCCCCTGCTCTGCACAAGAAGCTGGGAGGGAGCACAGGCAGGACAGCTGACCCCAAGTGGCCTAAAGGCTATTCCATACCATACAACATCATGCTCAAGGGGGAGTTGGCCAGGGGGACAGCAATCACTGCTCAAGACAGGTTGGGCATCAGTCATCAGGTGGTGAGCAACTGTATTGTGCATCACTTGTTGTGTGTATTCTCTTACCATTATTGCTATTCTTTTCCTCTGCTGTTTTATTAAACTGTCTTTATCTCAACCCACGTTTTACTTTTTCTTCCCCAATTCTCTTCCCCATCCCACTGAGGGAGAGGGGGGAGTGAGCAAGCAACTTTCGGGTTAAACCATGACAGGCTGACAGGGGAACACCTTCAATGGTACCGAGAAGAACATTCATCCTCAGGTGTCCTCTATCGAAACACGTCCTTCATACAACTGCTCTCCTTATGACATTGCTACTGTTTCCCCTCTCTCTTTCAAAGGATCCTGGGATCATGAAGACCTGGTGAAAAACCTTCTCCAAACCCAGCTGAGGCTGTATTTGGGACTAGGCCAAGTCCATGTCCCATTTCAAAGCAGTCCACCTTTCCACCCATTTCCACCTATTCCCCCACGCCCACCCTCCAACACAAACCCAGCCCTCTAAGACTTCCCATGGAGCAGAAACATGACAGAAGAATAAGCTAGATTTTGCATCTGTATTCATCAGGTGGGTTTGTTTTTTTTTTTCTCCCCACAACTTCAGCAGTCATCTCAGACCTGATGCACCCAAAGGACCCATCTCACTGCTCTGCAGAGGGGGAAACAGTACTGGCCTCTTAACTCTGCTAAGTTCAGCCCTTTGCCCAACAGCCCTCCCATTAAACATTAAGATGAGACTTCAGTACCTCTCTGCCCCTTTGTACATCTCTTAACTCTGGTAGGTATTTCAAACACTCTGCAGTAAATAGCTGACACCTGCCATATACTCCAAGTAATAATATCTTGAAAAAAGATATCAAGTCTAGTTCCATTCCAGGGAGCTTGCCCCCCTCCTCCCCCGCACCCAAGTGCAAGTTAAATTATAACTTCTATAGCAACTGTAATAAGGAACAAAACACTTCTGCATACTGGGAAGTCTGGTGTTCTTCCTTGATCACTGAATAGCTGTTCAGATTGAGTAGCCCTCCCAGCCTGGCTTGGCACCCAAGAGCCCAACCCTGCAGCTCAGGAGGCCAATTTGTCCAGGATCAATTTCAGCCCCTAGTTTCTGCAAAAGAGCTAGGAACACACAAATCAACCACTCATCCTTTAAGACATCTGTCATGATAGATACACAACCTATAATGTCTCACCACAGGCATCAAACAGCTTATTCATAGTTTAGTAGAAGCAAGCTGGACTAGCTGAGATCCATCTAGCAGCATATCTCACCCTTGTGTCAGAGGACTAAGTGTCCTGCCCAATTTGTACACACTCCTGCAGTAACTTATTGAGCAAGCCTGGCAAGTATTTTGCAAAAGCAATTGGTGTCTTTGGGTGAGCTACTTTACTGAAAAGTATGCCCCCAGGCTGGGAAGGAGTGAGCTGGCTGCTTACAGGAGGGTCAACATTTAAGTTTAACTCTGCAAATTAAGCTATTGCTGATACAAACTAATGCCTTGACCACCCCTCCCTGTGGCAGAGGCGTCTGCTCCTGAAACACTGGCAGTGCTCCCTTCTGGCCCATGCATGGAGTGCAACCTCCTGGGACACCCAGCACCTACATTCAGAAAGCTTCAGCAGAAAAAAAATGGAAACTAGTATATGAAAACTGAGGACAGGTCTCATTTTTGCCATGAACTGGTCATACAAAAAAAGTTTGAAAAATGGAGGAGGTGAGAGCAGGGACTTCAAGAAAACAACCACCCTGGAGCTTTAGTCCTGTTCCTTTTCAGTGAAATGCCCCAAACCCACAGCTGTCCCATTAGGCAGTTTAGTGAGGTTTCTGGAGTTGATAACTAAGCCAACCTCCAGTGCTTTGTTATACTGAAATCTGCTCTACAATAGGTAACCCAGAGCTGTATTAAGGCATAGCTATCAGATCACACACTGCATCCCAGCCTCAGCTTCATTTTCAGGATTGTCATTCCAGTCTATGCATTAGCTGGGACCAGTTTTGGGGGGCTTGATGGTGGCTGAGCAGGGTTGCTCACCATGAGCACAGTGCAAGCCTGCACCAGCTCCCCTCTCCTCCTCAAAATCAGGACAGGCACCTGAGAAAGTGGCCTTTGCACCACCACACAATCTCCGTAAGTGAGGTGGAAACCTGTGGTTTAGAACATTTATATAAAATCTTACCTAACAAAATCAAAACTAACTCCTCCCTGCCCCCTCCCCACCTCCCAGCCTGCTCTTCAGGCAGAAACAGGCTTTGTGCTTGGTAGCTACTTAAGTCCTTTCCTGAGCTGCTCCAGTTTTCAAAAATTCTCTTTAATTTTGTACAAAGTGCAAACTCTCCCCCATTTTTTGACCTACATTCTTCATCAAATTGCAACTAAAAATAGATCAAACTACACAGAAATTGCTTAAACTGTTTTTGCACTTTCTTTTACCATCTATTTTAAGGTTGTTCTAGCACTTTTCAAATGTAAAACAATGGGTAAAACAATGAGGGCTATGGGGTGGATGGAAGAGAACACTGGTAAGACCACTTGGTGGCCCAGACCACAGCCACTCCTCTAGGTCAGAGCCTGGGCCCCAGGAAGAACTGGATGAACATGACTTCTGTTCATATTCCCAAGGCAGGCTTGAGGTGAATGCCTGCAGTTTAGAAGTGCTCAGGTTTGGTTTAGATGATGACCCAGGTTCTCTCCAGGCTCAGCTTGGGCAGTCCTCCACCCCCTGCCTATACCAGGGGCAGGAGAAACCTGTTATCTTGGTGCTCACTCATGACAACCTTAGACAAACAGCATTTCTTTCTTGCTGTCTTTCAGTGGCATGGGGCTTCCACAGCTAGCAGTAAGCTATGAGAGGCCAGAATCTTTCAAGTCACAAGGCAAAGCAGCCCTCAGCCCCAATGACTTCATAACATCTCCACCCATGCCCTGGGCATCTCTTGAGCTCTTCATGATTGAGAATTTCTCCCAGTGTAGAAACAAGCATAACACAAGCTTTTCCCCCACAATTACTGAACTTATGGATGAAGACCTTAGGAGCATTTGTTGGGATTAAATAGGGATTTAGATGAAGGAGGAGGTTTTTATGGTGGCCGGCTCTTGGAGGCCAACCCACAGCAGATTTGTAACCCATGAACAACTCAGCTTGCCAACCATTTTCTGACAGCAGAAACCTGTATTATTTCCACACAGAAAATGAGCACTCTAGGAAAAGCAGGAACAGGATGATTGCCACCTGATCTTGCTCAGGAAAGTAAAGCCAGCAAATATTTTGCCACAAAGCCTACAGAGAAAGATCCAAAAAGTAGCTTAAAACCAAGTACTTCTCATGGAAAAAGTTACAGACAGTTGCACTTTTGAGCAAAGCAGCTGCTGAGCTGAAGCAGAGGAGCTCCAGCTAGTCCATTACTGATCTTCCAGCTCCCCTCACACCTTCCTTTTGCAGTTTGTTTTGCAGCTAGTGGCAGAGCACAGGAGGAGGATCTCGGCTGCAACAGGACCTGGAGGAACCATAAAATCTGGAATAATCTTACACTTGTACTGCAGCAAAGTGCTCAGCAATCCTGTTATTACAGCTGTGCAACTGGGACTTTTAACCTTTTCCTTTGGTTTCAGTCACCTGGCCACTATTCCAGGCTCTTCATCTTCCTTGCGAGCTCTAGGCTGTCCCATAGGAGCAGAGGGAATCTGCCAACTTGCCACTTCTGCTTGAAGGGATTTGCCCTGACATTAGCAAAGCTGCTTTAAGCAATCTCAAGGCTAGTTACAAACGCTGGTCAGCACCTTGATGCATCCATTGAAACCACAGCAGGTTCCACCAAAAAACAACTCATCATTCCAGTTAAGAACACCAGCATCTTACCTAAAGGCCTAAATGTGTTAGAGTGGTATTAGCTTTGTTGCACACTTACACCCACTGGGTTTGATCACAAACACCCACAACCCAGCCTTGCCCATCAAAACTCCATTGCCCTTCTCCTCTCCAAGCCCAGACCCTCCCCAGAACAGCATTCCCGGGCTCCCAATAGCTACCCAGACAGTGCAGAAAGCAGGCACAGCACCAGGAGCAGCCAGATTTGGTAACTTATCATCAGGCTGGCATGGGAAAGAAGGAATTAAAGTAGATTTCAGAGTCAGCTTTAAACTGATAAAAGCAGCTGTGGGTATCGTGCAAGGCAACATGCACCTGGGGCCAGACCCTGGAGGGACAACACCATATCTGACCAGGAGAGGAGCTTATGGAGGTGGAGCTGCCCAAATGCCTGCCCAGGGTCCATACCCAGCCTTTGCTTTGCATTCACTCAACCTGAACAAGATGTGTCCAAGCAGCCTGCCTGAACTTTCCTCCTTTAGGCCATAACCCATCTCCAGAAGAGCAGGCAGGACCAGTGCTCCCAGCAGCACTAGGGAAGCAGATGTCCCACCAACAGCCCAAGCCTCCCGCACTTGTCTTGGAGTGCAGCTGGTCACAGAAAGTAGCCACAGCATGTGGGAAAACAGCAGGTTCAATAAAGCACTGTCAGGTGAAACAGGGAGAGCTGGGGGACAGTCAGAGCAGTCTCCCATGTATTATTATAATATTTATTTAAAGAAACCAACCCTTTCAGTTAGCAGCAGGCAGCATCTCATTAAACGTGTTGGGTTACTGGGTGCACCAAGCAGCTGCTGAAGCGTTAGCTTCTTGTCACCTTATTACAATTCTCTGCCAGATGCTTCTAGTTCTCATTCCTTCCCCTCAGTTCAACATTATTTTCACACTCTGTGTTTCCTCAGTTCTTTTCCCTTGTTGTACTCATCCCTCCATGTCCCCATCAGTAGCTGTGCTGCAGAAGGTATTGCAGGCAGCCACTGGTGCTTTAAAACCATGCCAGCAGCTGGAAGCAGAGAGGGGGATCTCACTCAGAGCTCTTAAAATCAGCCCCTAAATCCCACAGCAGCCTAGCATAGCCAACCCCTCAGCCTTCAGAGATTGGGAACAGCAAGAAGAAAATATGAGGGAAAGCTGAGTAAAAGCATTTTTTTACTCTAAGCAACTTCCACCTCCTGCAGAGCAGGGTCTGCACAGCAAGCATTGCTCACCTTGGAGTGGTGCTGAGGGCACTGGCAGCTGCCAGAATTGTGGCAGTAACACACAGACCTTGCAACAACCCCTTCCCCTACACAAACCCACACACCTTCCACTACCCAAGATCTGCACTGACATTTTCACTGCTCAGGGGGTAGGGGTGGTGTAGCTGTTCATTTGTTCAAGAAGCAACAAGACAACTTCAGGTAGAAACCACACAGCATCTTAATATTAGCTTTCTCATTCATAAAAAAAAGCATTAAACAAAAATAAAATAAAGCAAAAGCTACCCACCTGGGGATACAGTGTGAAGAAGCAGCAAAAGGGGGCTGATCTGCAAGGGAAGATGAGCCAGGAGCTGAGGGGACAGCAACCTCACCAACAAGGGGCTCAGTAACAGAGCAGGGAGAGCCAGTTTTGCAGCAAGTGATTGCCACCATGCAGGTCCATAGTAATGAAAACAGTCCAAGGGTAACCCTGAAGGCAGGGCCAAGGATCAAGGCAAGGCACAGCACCCACACAGCCCAGCTAAGAGAAGAAAAGGAACTAAGGACCTGAGCTTAAATGCAGCCCCTGGCTAAGGGCTGGAGGTGTGTGGGTGAGTGACAACAGGCTCCAGGTGAGGCTGGTCAGGATGATTAGAGCCTGGAGATGTATGCAGACCTCCAGGAGAGCTTTTACTTCATGGTCCTGAGGGCTTGGCCCCACTCCATTAACACTGATGCTGGGGCTTTACTAATGTCCTCCCAGACCAGCATGAGACACCTGCCATGCAGTGTGTAACTTCACCTGTCCTATCTTTGACCCTGTCCATAAAATGCATTTAGAAGTGTTTTTACAGATGTCCCCCACAGACAAGATGCAGGAGCCAGGGTACCACAGCAACAGCCACACATCCTACTCCAAAGGGCTCTGCCAACAGTGCCACACTGCTGAAAACTCTCTCCTCTGGACACCTCTCCTCCAGCAAGCTTGTATCCATGCTGAGCATTTCCACTTGTGCCAGACTTTGCTCCTTTGCATTTCTTCTCTCTTTTGCTTTCTGGGCCCTGTGAAACTCGTCCATAATAAGAAGCTGTTGTTTTTCAGGCTGCGCATTGGAAATAAAAACAGTCCAAACTCTCCCTCCTAATAGAAAATAAATAAATAAAAGGAAACAAACTCCTCCAAGCACAGAACAAAATAGCTTTAATGGGAATGACAGGTTTCAGGCAGACTCAGAGAAACCACCCTGGGTTGGGAAATGGGTCAGGAGGGGGATAGGGCTGGGGTCCCCACACTTGCACCAACCACCCTCCAAAGGATCCTGCAGCTCTTAATGACAGTATGAGAACATGAGGCTTTGTGTTGAGAGAACTCTTTCTTTTAAAACCCTTTGGGTGCTTTTAAGGGCTTTAATTCATTAACCTTTCCTTGGATGAGACCAGCAAAGGGATATCCAGAAATACAAAAAGCAATTAGACAAATTCATGGGGAAAAAAGTCCATCATCATTATTAAACCCAGCCTCTCAAGAAAGTGCCTGAGCTGCAGGCAGGGAGAGCAACTGCAGGCTGAGGAAGCGCAACAGCAGTTTTCCCTGAATTCAACCCATTCTCTTGACTGCTTTTGGATGTGAGGGTTCTGGGACAGATGGACCTGGGCTCTGGCAGGTAACCACCATCCCCAAATTAATCTCATTGATGGAAAAGGCCAGGGATGGCTAACCTTTCAGAGCCCTCACTCTGTAAAGAAAATATTAAAATTTTCATATGGCCACAAGACAGCTTCCGCCAAGAGAGACACCTGCCGGAGGAGGTCTCTTTTGGGGGGGCTTGTCCAGCACCTCTGCAAAGCACAGCCTGCACAAGGGCATTGCATGTGGGCAGGGTTGCCTTCTGTGCTCATTCAGACACAACTATGACAGACATCTTCAGGGTGGGCCTCTGTCTTCCCTGATACTGGAGAAATTAATGTCCATAAGGGCACAGCACCACATGAGTGGTGTAACTTTGAAGATGATGCAGGTAATGGTGACAGCACTAACCCTGTCTGAATCATCTCTCTCTAATGCACAGCACCTCTCCAAGGAGACCCTCTGAAAAGCAGTTCATTCATGGAAATGGCAACAAATGAGCAATGCTGAACATGAACATGAGCTCTCAGCCCTGACCTAGGGGGTGGAACAGCACCAGGTTTGTATGAATTCTCTGCCTTTCTGGGAAAAACTAAACCACCTGCAAATGCACAGCCTGCTCTGCCTAAGTAATTCAGCCATGATGGACCTGGGGTGCGCAAAGAGGAGGGGGAGTGAAAATTAGGGGGATTTCTAAGGTTCTTTATGAGCTCTCTCTGAAGCTTGTCTACATGTGGTTGTCTCCAGGGAGACCAAATTATTATTAAACCAGAATGTGGCCTCCTTCTTCCAGGATGCCCACGCTGGTTTCAGCTGGTTTTGCAATGCTGCATAAACCCAGGCTCTGGATACCATTACACATCTATCAGGGAAAAAGTTCCCTAAGTCCAGAAACCTCACTGGCTCCCAGACAGGGACAACGTGGGAAAGCAAGTAAAAGGAAACACAAGCTAGAAGAGGAGCAGCTATCAGAAATCTTTAACAAATAAAATAACTTATGGCTGCAGCGGGCTGTGTTTTCCATATTTAATGTGGCAGGTACCCAGACACTGTGCTGTGAACTGTCTCCTCTGGCAGTCAGTGCCAATGTGGAGGGCATGAATGTGGCAATCACAAAAATGGGAGCCATGAAAGCTCCATCTTTAGCCAGTGAGAGATGGAGATCCCAACTAAGGTTTCTGGGCTGGAACCTACCAAATTTGTCAACTCTCTTGAACAGTGGGCACAGATTCCTTCCAGCCAGGCCTACCTGATCCAGCCTTTTTGAGGAGGCACTGGCTGGATCCTTCTTGAGGCCTGCTTCACTCCACATTTCTATACTCCCTATTTCTTTTGCACTGCTCGGTAGTTTTCAGGTGGCAACACCAGACATTCCTGTTTCATCCATTACCCTGATGGTGAACAGATTAGCAGGCACTTATGGATGTGAGTGGGAAATTACATCACTGGCTACTCCTGGAGGCCATTTTGGGAGTTGCTAAAAGCTGATCAAGAGATGTGGATCTCTGCCAAAGGGTTTCTGGGGCAAACACAATGATTAATAGCCAGCTGGGAAAGAACTGATCAGGTCCTTCAGATGAGTTACGTCCCCGTAACACCTTAGGGACACCTATGTAATCATACCATGGAGGCTGATGGCCACCAAGGCTAGGGCTGCAGGAGATGTTTTCTGATCGTACATGACAGGGACTAAAATTGGAGAAGTACAGAAGATCTGTGAGTTCGTGGAGGAAGGGCTGTAAGGAAGGAGCTGCTCCCGACAGTATACAGATGCAGAATGGTGGCTGTCATGGATGGAGTGAGAAAGAAGGAAAAATATACTTTATTGCTATAAACCAGTGAGTGAACAAGGTTCAACAGCTGTATTAGCATTCAGGTGCCAATAATTGCCTGTCAAATGCCGCCTCCTGTCTGGTTTCCAAACTGACCAGACAGGTGAATTATATGGGGAGTGGGTTCTGAATATAACTTGTCATTTCTCCAAATCAGCTATGACTTCAGAAATTCTGTTCTGTGCTGCAGCAGGAAGTGGATATGGCAGTAAGTTAGTAATTTTTAACTCTGGGAGTGCAGGGACTATGCGAAGTGCCTGCACTGTAGCCTCCCAATTTCAGGGATTGGGATCGATGTTTTAGCCATTCAGCAGGTGCCAGGTTCATTATTTTAAAATACTGAAACCTAAAATATTTTCATGATGAGCTTTAATTGCAAAGCAAGTAGTCACCATGAGCTTCTCACCTGGGAGCCATAAATTTACCTTCTCAGTTTGACACACAACACTCACTCAGTTCACACTGTAACCTTAACTCTTTGCCATCTGGACTGTGCACCCAGCTTCTTGGCATCTTGTTGTGATAATAGAAAAATTTGTGCTCCTGTATCTATTATTTTATCTATTATTTACCAATTGTCCTTGAGGACCAACTGGAATCAAAATGTATGGTCCATCGTCACTTATCCACTGATAAGCCTCCACTTTCTGGACAGGTAGGCCCAATTGCCTTCCAGACATTACTTGTTTTTTCACTTCATGTCCTGCAGTTTCTCCCTAAGGGGGAGGAAGGGGCTGTCTCCCTTTCTGGGGACTGAGGAGTTGAAATACGCTCCTTCCTTTCACCATTACCTTATTTCTGGAATGCTTCAATCAGACTCAAGATAATGCCAGTAGGCTGACCTTGTAATGGGCTCTGGGAATGCCTAGAGCTAATGCGTTCCTCATTTGCCACTCTTCAAAGGCTTCCCAATTATGCCAATTTTCATAAGCCCATTCTTCTGAAAAGTTGGGACTCAGATTCACTCCATGCCTCCCTAAATAATCAATGATACTACTTGTCATCCTGCTGACTACGCCAATTTGTTGCAGATGGAGTGAGAGAGAAGCAAAAATATACTTTATTGATATAAACCAGTGAGTTAACAAGGTTCAACAGTAAACACAACAGTGGTTTGGCGGGTTCAATGGCAAGGTACACTTGATTATTTACTGCATAGAGGACAGGGTCAGACAAAACTGTCAGGGAGGCCCTCCCATTGAGTCATGAGGTTCAGAAAGGACCCCCTTGCTTTCTAAACTCTTTCCTTAGAGAGGAGTCAAGGTGTGGCTAGATCCAATCCTCATCACAGACTTGGTCAAAGGTTTATGTCTAAAGGATTTATATGCACAATCAATCCTTTATATCACTTAGCTAAGATTTCAAAGTTTAGCATGCTGTCAGTCACTTACTGAGAATCTGTTGTGGCAAGGAATCTCACATCCTTGAGGAGTAACCTTGAGAGGTGTCTCTATTCAAGGGGAGATCCTGGCATGCAGCCTGCTGCCATGCAGGAGACTCAAAGGGCTCTTGGGCTGCTCACTATTTATGGGGGTAAGATGATTGACTCATAGTCATATTTGCATTCTGACCACATAGTTTAGTTTCTTCACTGTGATTGGGTGGGCACATTGCACAATAGCCCTTGGCCATTGTGTTGTTATCTGTCTCCCCCAAATCCATTGTGAGCTGGATGAATCCATTATGAATGTCACTGGTGGTTGTCTGCTTGAGAAGGCTAATGGGAAAAGGTCGGGGGCGGGTGGAGCACATTGCCACAGTGGGCACTGGTGGAGTGGTGGGAGTAGGGATCGATGCAATGAGCTGCAGTTGGTCCATGGGGTACATGGCAGATGTGTACTCAGAAGACACAGCTGGGTGGAGGTTTTCACCAGCAGCTCTGCACACCACATGCCTGCTGAAACACAAAGAGGAGGGAGATGTTCACCTTCTCCTGGCTGCTGCCACTGCCTGGGCAGGGGGCTGCAGGGAGCAAGAGGAGGAGTAGGGCTGATTACAGTCCAAAATCCAAGTAATTAGAGAATACTAGAAGGGCATTTTCTGAAAATTCTTGTGTCATTATTTAGCAGATGCAGAAGAAATTAAATCAATCAAACTGAAAGCTCAAATTAAAACATGCTTTGGTGTTGAAATTGTTGAAATGAATTTTTTACAGTTGTACCAAAAAGGCACTCTGGGAAGGGGTACATGGCAATGTCATCTTCTGCTGCTCCTTCACCTCGTCAGGACCCATCCCCTTGCAGCAGTCCTGCTCTCACCCCCGTCAGGCTCAGGAAGGCAGGAGACAGGGTCGCACTGCTACCTGCCAGCTGCAAAGTGCTCCAGCGTTGCTCAGAGCTCGCTGTCAAAGTGGTTCACATTGTGGCTCAGCTCTGCTGCATCTTCGTTATTGTTTTTCCCTCTTCATTCACCATTCCCCACTTTATATGTCCCCACTTCATATCATTCTTCCCCTTATTTCTTATAAAAAATGCATGAGTTTAATTTCCCTCAGATGCCCTTATTGTATCACTTCTTCAAAATTTCTTGTTAGGCATTCGGCATCATGTGTATCTCAGTGCCGACCTCCCTTGGCGTTCTCAGCAGCTGTTCTGTCCAGATACTTTTTTACAAGTTGAAGCACATGCACATACTGGGTGGGCTGATGTTCTGGTTGTTGAGATTTTTTTATCATAGTTTACAAAACATCTGCTGTTTATAAATTATTTCTTTTTAATGTCATAATTTTTTCAGTTGCATGAGCCACCAAGCACCTCTGAGCAGCAGAATGGTGCTGCTAGCACGTGGAATTAGCTTCTACTGCAAACACTACACTCAAACAAAATGGTGCAGACCCCCATCCCCAAGTACACATGCGTGCATGCACACACACACATGCACACCCGTTCTCCATGCTGTGGGAAACTTCAGAGTCACCTCCAACCCACAAGAAGCCCCAGGGACAACAACCATATGGGCAGAAACCCCAGCCTACATCAATCCTAAGACCCAAGCCCAGCACAGATATACACCGTGAGCAATGCACAAACTCACACTCACACATAATTTGGGAACTCATCAAAACATAGCTAAGACTTTATTAGACAGGCTTGTCCCAGAGGAATGACCCCCAAAGCAGATCCCCCAAAACCTCTGACACAAGCATCCAGCCAAGAAACAAAACCACCTGTGCCCAGCCTGGCTCAAGCTCCTCCATGCAGGCCTGGAAATGCTCATGGACTGTTGAGGTACTGAAATCCTGCCTATGAAAAGTTAGGAAAGTGAGTACAGGAA
Organism: Egretta garzetta; assembly: GCF_000687185.1. NCBI lineage: Eukaryota > Metazoa > Chordata > Aves > Pelecaniformes > Ardeidae > Egretta > Egretta garzetta. The sequence goes on along the minus strand of NW_009260506.1, from coordinate 749,667 downwards.
AATTATAAAGAAAAGGACCAAAAGAAGTAACCGGTGCATTTGAACATCAAAGTGTTGAAGGTTAATTCATAAACCTAGGATGGTTTGATAAACAATAAGAACATTTAATCATCTGTAATCGGAAAAAAATGTATAGTTAGCATTCTTAGAACAAGGACATCCTGAAGCAAGTAGGCCGGGAAATCAAGATGTTTTGGAAACTTCCGAAACTTGGCAAGTAAGCTCAAGTTCCATGTATCCTTAACTGAACTACCCTCATTACAATACTAAAAGTCACACCCCCAGGTCAAAAGACCCTTGCTCAGGTGAAGACCTTTCCTCACAGAACATGTGCAGTACAAAGAAAGGACACTGTAGCTTTAAGTGTATACTAGGCTCCCGGGAACCAATAAGAAATGAAAGTGATTAAGCACAATTGTGAAATAACTGAGAACTGTTGCTCTGAGAGTATAAAATGCTGCTGTGCGTTAACTGAGGTGTGCTTGATTTGTGGGAAACTACCTAGCACCCAGGATTGCGCAAACCTGAAATAAATAAGCAATATCTCTCCTGAGTGTGTGACAACTGACTTATTGCCCACCAGGCCACGAATCCGCTTTTCAGACAACAAAAGCACTCTTAGCCAACTCTACCCCATAATTTATGGCTTACTCATGGGGTTAATTTTTTCTGCTGTGTTTTTTGTTTATTTGTTATTTCCTTGAGTCAATGAGAGGAACAAGAGAACCCTCTGGGGGATCAGAAGATTTTCTCATTCTGCTTAGTGAAAATTCTCAAATGATCGTAAAAACAAGGCAAAATCAATAGGGGGTTATTATCTGCAGTGATTCAGCCACTCTCTGCCTGAGTGACAGTGGCAGCTTTGCTAGACTGTCCCCATGACATTGGGTCCTAGCTCTAGTACCAAAGTGGAGAGGAAAGAGCAAGTGCTCCTTTTTCACCAAGGAAGGCATATTTTAACTCATTTTGATCTCTGGACACAACCAGGGGTATTTCAGCCTCAAATCAAAATTCAGACCAGCTCCCTGCACATCATGGCAGGTGAAGGATGTAAAAGCCAGCTGGAGCTTACAACAGCTGGTAAGAGCTAGCTGAAGCTAACTGGTTGGCGTTTATACCACCTAGCAAGCCCAGGGCACAAGGGTCCTGCAGAGGACTGAGCAATTTAGCTACTTCTTTAAAAGAGCTTCTAGGTCCCTCTGCAATGGCAGCTGGAATAGGGGAATGAGAATCCATCCCTGCACTTCCAAACATATCCATTGATGGTCACGAAAGGCTGCTCAGTGTGTGTTCTTCCTTTTTTTTTTTCTTTTTTTGGGGGGAGGGTGGCCATTTGTATTCTGTGAACAAGGACTAAGGTGTTGACACACAACTGCTTCTTGGAGGCAGGAGCAGATTCTGCAAATGCAGGTGGATTCTTTCGAGGTAAGGACAAACTCACTTAGTTAAAGACCCACTCAAGGAGAAAAATCATATTTATGCCGTAGCCCTAAAACTCCTGTCAAGGAGTTCTTGTAGAGCAGCTTCTCTAGAGACACATCCCTTTTGCAGCATAATATTGTCTCAGAAGCCAGTCAGGCAAAGCAAACACAAGAACAAAAATGGATTAGAGGCCTTTTACGTAGGCAGGGGGGAGATGACACACCAAGGTCCTTGCTCTCAGGGGGGCTGAGGAGAAGTTTGTGTCAGCAAGGACTCTTCATAAAAGAAATGCATGCAAAAAAACCTCAAAAATAAGTCTCTTGAATGTCTTCAAATAAAAGAGACTAATGATATTTTACAAATAAAACAATCAAACAATGAATGAGGAGCGGGGAAAAGAGGTGATATAACTAATAATTAGACAATTAAGTTAATCCTTAGCAAATTAGCTAATTCCCAGGTAGATAGCAGCTGGGGACTGATTAATTGTTATGCCCCAGGAGCTACCATGTGGGAGACAAGACCTGCTTCAGGTCTTCCACCATGGGCTGGAAATGAGCTGGAAAAAGTGTATGCTGAGGGCTTCTCCTCACCTCTTCCCTCCTGGGACCTGGGTGGCCCCTGGAGTCCTGCCAGGAATCAGCCTTCCTGCACCAGCGGGACAATGAAGGGCACGATGCTGCAAGAGGTCACCACATGCCTCCGGAGCAGACAGGAGCAGGAGAACTGAGTAGGATGCAAGCAGTCACTCAGCTTAAATGAATACTCCATGCAGCTGGGGTGAACTTAGCTGTAGTTGAGCTCAGTGGAAGTTATAGGACCAGAAAGCATGTGCCCAGCAGGGATGAGGCAACATTTCCCATGGCCAGGAAAAACAGCAGGAGCACCATGTTGCCAACAGGCATTATTTTTATCTCCTTGAAATTAAGATGAAATCTTATTATCATCTTTATCTTGTATCAATGGGGATATATTATGGACATAATAAAAGTGGAGTCTGGCATTCAGATATTAATTCACCACATCAGATCTATGTTGCATTGCTCTTTATTGACTTCTTGTATGACATGATTAAGTAACATTATTTTAGTCTTTTACCTTGAACAACTTCTCTTGAATGGATTATTTGAGCTCTCATGATTTTTTTTTTCAGTTCATTTCTGAGGGTCAGCACAGGTGCACAAGGAATAAATTGCCCAAGGCACTGAGAAATCTGTCAGCTGGGTCTTTTTCTCCATTAGTCCTGTCATGAACTTATTGATTAAGGCCCCAGCCCACCCAGCTATTAATTCTGGATAAAAAAAAAAAAGAGGTGGCCAGGTATCTAGAGCAATTCCTGCTAGAGCTGGAAGGCATTCATCTGCTTCCAGGTGGAGGTACAAAACCACACTGGGAAGCAGAAAAATACATGATACAAGCATCAGGGTGAGGTTTTCTCTCCCTTCAAGGAGCCAACAGCTGCCAGTCAATGTGGCTGCTCTTTAAATTGCTCCTTAACATGCCAGGTCTATGCACTGCTCTGACTTCAGCTCACGCTGGGGCTGTGGCAGCCCCCGTTCCTGCTCCAGTGAGACCTCCTGACACGGCACACTCAGACAGCAATTTTAAACTTTTTTTAACTTATCCCTCACTATTTTTCCCAGCAGATGGAGTCCCCTGTAAGCACATTGAAGCTCCTGACTTTGGTTCTGCTTTCTTGTAGGTCTCAGCATGCTCAGCTGCCTCCAGGCTAGAGCATGGGCTCAAAAATAGAGCCCTGGTGCCACAGTGATGGTTTTTCTGTGGCAGCAATGCTGGATGCCATCATGCCACCACTGTGGCAGCAGACACAGCCAAAAGCTTAGCTAAGGCTGGCCATGCAGCTACAGCAGACAAAACCCCAGCGTGGCAAGATGTACTCATTGTAAACCCATCTTCTGCAGGAGCTGCCAACAGTTCAGCTCCTCACTAATGCAGAGAAGAAAGGGCTAATATTTCTTTGCCTCATCTCAAGGCTGAGGATTAATTCTAACTTGATATAAGCTACAAAAAAACCTGTAAATTGGATGTTTGGAAGAGCAAAAGGGGTAAGACCAAGGACACGTTTGCTCATTGCACATGCTGTGGGTGTGCGATGCCTGGGTGTGGGCACAAGCAGCATCCCAGAGTGAGCTCTTGTGTTTGATACAATGATAATGGTTTGAGAGATAATGAACACATGTCTTCCAGGACATGGGTTCCTACATATTTCAAAGTGATGTTGTAACATTGATTATTTTCCATTTTTTCCCTCTCTCCCATTTGAATAGCCTTTCCTTGCACAGCTGCCAAAATTCTGTCTTGGAAATCTCCAGACACTGTGTGTTGAGAAGAGTGATAGAAATGTGTTTGAGATAACACCTGACAAAGCAACCAATCCCATCATTATGTCAATGGGGTAGGTCTTGTTGTATTTACATTCATCTGCATAAGGTTTTTTACCTTCATTTGCAGAATGTCAAGCGCGGGGTAGTGTTGCGGTTACCCCACACACAGAAGCAGCCAGCTGGAAGCCAGCCAAACTCAGGTACCACACTGCGGGTGGCCTGGGAGGTGCATGAGCATGGCTGCACAAACAGCCTGCTCCAGATCAGTGAATGGGAGGTCAAAAAGCCTCCCTGTGTCTCCACTGCTGGGTCATACACCCACAAAAACAGCTATGGTTGCTGCTGATGGGTGTGGAGCTGATGCAGGGAGGGTTTTCACAGACTCGAGCAGCTTTGCAAAGGAGCCAGGATGGAAGGATGCTGAGGTGGGAGAAAGATCTGTGATTTTGACACAACTGCTGGTGCAAAAAGACCTGCTTAGGGGTGTAACTTTCACTGTAGGCAGTTCTTCCACTTTGCATTCAAGTCCAGAAACAGTCTTTGCTGAGCTTTTCTGCCTCAAATCAAACTACATCCAGGCTTGTGACACAAGCAAGGCACTTCCCAGGCTTTCAGCTGGACTCTGGGACCCCCAAACTCACCCATGTGTGGTCTCAGATTGACAAGAAGCAATTCAGTGCTAGGAAGAGAAAATAAGCTTGTTCTTAAAATATGCAAAGACACCAACATGTGCTCTCCAGCAGCAGTGCCACAAGCCATACTACCTGGGGCCATTATAGATAATGGTTTGATTAGGAATTTATACATGTGTTTTACCTTGTTTCTATTGCTGCTGGCAGAAGCAGCCCTCAGCTGAGAGCTAAAACACCACAGCAGAGAAAATTCAGGTTTTAGCTAAAGGTAGGCTCACTTTGGCCGGAAATCTCTCCAGGACCAAGTTTCAAGATTGTTTTTCCAAGGGGAACAACGTCCACGCTGTGGTCTAGGCTATAGGGAACAACTTGGGCTCCCATGTTGTTGTGGGGACAGCAAAGCCTCTCACTTGGGACTTGTCTTAGTGTCCCGGGAGGGAAGTGGAGGTGAGATGTCCCTCTCCAGGGGTTATTGGGGACCCCAGAGGCCAGAGCCTTCTTGTCTTGCTCCCCATGTCACACCGGCAGGGGAAAATCTGGCCCTAGCCTGTGCAAGGATGCAAATGGAGAATCAAGAAGCCAAAGGGGTGATTTAACAGTGTGCTGTGTCTTGCCAAGATGAAAAAAAAAAAACCCAAAACACAGACACATACAAGAAAAGAACACCAGTGGGCTTGCTTTTATTTGGTACTTTAGACATTTACATACAAATTGCTCTATAATGGCTCTGCCCTCCTTCTTTTCAGCATTTGTTGTTAATGAGCTGTACAAAAGGTCAGGAGGCTGAGCTGAACGGTGATTTGGGATGTGGTGTGATCCTGTCCACTGAGCTGAACTGTAGGTCCCTCCTTTTCCTCCCACACTCCCCACTAGCTTGCCAGGCACCCAAGCTACCAGGCACCAAAAAAAGCAAACAGTCACCTCAAAGATGCAAGATAAGTCCTGTCCCAGTAGCAGTGCATTTTTCATACCATTCCCAGTGAGATTTGGTCCCATCATGTAGATGATTGTGTGTTATAGCGGCATTGCTGGTAAAGGGGCTTGAGGTGTGCTGGCATGGGCAGCAAAGGGATTAATTCAGTTTCTAGCAAGCCTCCTCCAACCCAGTGTGCTCATTGCTGCCACCCTGATAAATCCCACCCTGACAGCATCACAGACGCCAGCATCACCCTGAACAAAGATGTTTTGCCCCAAGACATCTCAGGGCACCCTGAGATAA
>NW_009260506.1:729793-744025 GCF_000687185.1 Egretta garzetta | reverse complement strand
TTCTGGAGGATGGAGGAGGCAGCAAGGGGAGGCTGTCTGGTCGAGGACAACTGCTCAGCCAGGTGGGAGGGCTGGGGGAACCCTGGCCGTCTCCAAGCAAAGCCTTGCCCCTGGAGCTCCCTGAAGGAAGGAGGAAGGTGGCTAGCAGCCCCATGCTGGCAGGGGAGGAGGGGGCAGTCCCATCTGCCTGATGCCAAGCGCCGCAGAGCTGACCTAATTTCTGCCATCTCCCTGGGATGCGCTTGTCTCTGGGACTGGATAAGACTCCCTTTGATCAAAGGAGACTTGTGCTAAAGTCAGCTTTGTCCATAAAGAATTAAGGCAGCAGGCGCAGGAGGAAGGGGAGGGCCACACTGCAGTGGGAGAGGCGGGTGGGAATGGGCTGGAGAGAAATGCTATTAAGGGCAACAGGCTTTGAAGTGACAAAGACAGAAGGCCCGTGACACTCCCCAAGTGCAGAAATGCCTCCAACGACAAGGAAAAAAGAAATAAAAGGGAAAAAATAGCAAAGCAGCTTCATCCTCAAGTCTAAACTGGAGATTGCCTTCAGGGGGCGGCTGCATCTGCAGGAACAGGGCTCCCTTGCTTCACCAGCATCTGCATTGAAGATGAGCTGGTGCCTACAGCACATGGAGCCCTGATACCTGCTCTCTCATTGTCCAAAGGCTGATGGCAAAGCACCTTCTCTGCAGTGTTTCCATGTGCTTAAAAAGGGGCAATAATTGGCTGGCAGACTGGAGAGGAGGGAAGGTGTTTAGGTTTGATGGTATTGGACAGGGAATTAGGAAAAGGCTGTGTTGCTACCCAGTGGCTCCAGGACCCTGGGGCGCTGGTGGGGCATTGCTGTTTGTCTCACCTTATTTCTTGCAGATGACCTTTAACTTAAAAATAAGGCAAGAGACAGTCATAGGAAAACCCAAAGTTTTGGAATTACCCTAAAACTCCAGCCAGTTCTACCTCTTTGCCACCCAACCACACCTGCATGCCTGACATGATCAGCAAGACTCCACCACTCATCCATGAATCCCTGCCCAGCTCAGGGAGGACCACAAACAAACCTTCTGCCCAAGAAGAGAAAACACCCCTCTGCCACTGGATGAAGAGGTTTCTGGGAAAACAACATTCAGACAAGTCAGACAGTGTGTATGCTTATTTGTGTCCCTTGAACGCAAGGTCTTGCAATGCATTCACAAGATACATGATTGCAGAGTATTGAAAATTTTTGCAGAGAATAAGGATTTTTTTTATTGCAACATTTGTTTAATCTAATGCCTGCATTTGGTCAAAAACACACTATTCATTTAGATGACTAAGTCTGAACTGAAGAAAAGCCCTTAATGGCAAAGCAGGAAAGGAGAGAGAACATCCCACATCCTCCACAGAGAATGTTTGGCCAAAAAACAAAACCGAAAAAAGGTAGCAAATATCCTTTTTCTTCTCTAACTTAATCCTTTGGGGGCTTTATGTAGGTGTTTCTGTAAAAACACATGCCAAAATGTTACTGGCCTCTGCTCCTTCCTCACACTGCGAATGTTTATAGCAGATGAGTGTGATGGTCTGTGAATCCCGGGTTCAAGATCAAAACTACAAGAGTGAGCAGGACTGGGGCATACTTATCTATGGAAAAATTTGGTTGTCACCCTAGCATATTCTCCAGGTCACCTGCACCATTCCCTTCTTCCCAAATGAAAAGAATTTTGCTTAGAGATATGCTCCTGTGGCTAATCAAGAAAAACTATATTCTGAATTCTTCCATACCAGGATATCCAGCTTCAGTACTTATCAGCAAGAAAAATTAAAACTCAAACTAAAAAAAAAGCTGGCATTATAATATAAAAAAGACAGTCACCTCCAAACTGAACAGACTCAGCAAGGACAGTCAAAATTTTAGTTACCTTTTAATAAGAAGACAGAACTTAAAATTATGCCAAAACCCAAAAAGCCTGAAGAGGTGAAAAATAAAAGAATGGTTTCTTTTGTTTTCAGAGGGAAGACATACAGCTGGGATGAATTTACAATAATAACCTGAAACTTCAGCTGAGAGTGAAAAAAGAAAAAAGGCAAGAAGGGAAAATTCATGTGCCAGAGCTGAAGGTACACAGTATTTCAAGGCTCTGCCTCTCACTTCCAAGAGGGAGAAACCTGCCAAGGTGGTAAGAGGGTGAGACCTTCTCCCTGTCCCCCAGCACAGCACTGGCTGCACTTGCGCCTGAGGGTGCTGGGGAGAGGGTGAGGGGTGGAGCACATAATTCCTGTGCTCTCCTTTCCACATGGATGAGCCATACATGGGACTTTTTGCTCCTGATAGCTGCCTACAGCTATCCAAAGGGCAGTTTCAAAGATGATTCTTCACTGTAGTGCCAAACTGTAAATATCAATACATAAAATATAATGTCGGGCTAGATACTAGAGAAAAAAGATCCCCTGGGAGACTGGTGTAGCTCTGGGACAGGTCACCAGAGATGGTGAAATCTCCACTCTTGGAGGTTTCCAGGAAGTGGCCACACAGAGCCATATCTGACCAGATCTAGTGGTGGTGACAGTCCTTCTTTGAGCAGAAGATTGGGCTAGAGGCTAAGAATCATTTAGGTTGGAAAAAACCTTTAAGGTCATTGAGTTCAACCATAAGCCTAACACTGTCAAGTCCATTAGCAAACTATGTCCCTAAACGTCACATCTACATGTCTTTTAAATACCTCCAGGGATGGTGACTTCCCTGGGCAGCCCATTCCAATGCTTGACAACCATTTTGGTTAAGAATTTTTTCCTAATATCCAATCTAAACCTCCCCTGGCACAATTTGAGGCCATTTCCTCTTGTCCTATCACTTGTCACTTGGGACAAGAGACGGACACCCACCTTACTACAACCTCCTTTCAGGCAGTTGTAGAGAGTGATAAGGTCTCGCCTCAGCCTCCTCTTCTCCAGACTAAACAACCCCAGTTCCCTCAGGTGCTCCTCATAAGACATGTGCTCCAGACCCCTCACCAGATTCATTGCTCTCTTTGGACAAAATTTTAGTTTTCTTTCCTTTAACTTTTTTCTTTATCTTTTGTTATCTGTCATCCAACAAGTCCATGAAATAAGTCAACCACAAGGTTGGTTAAAAAGTCTGCAAAAATTTGTTGTTGCAGTATTTAAACCAAACGGTACCACGAGGTATCTCAGAGATGCGGTGCTTCATGCAGTGCTTATGCAGTGCTTTGGTAACTCCATTATGGGTAACTTATGAGTTCAGGAAAATAGGGCAGGCATGTAGCAAAAAGAAGATAACTTGTAAGAGATGGCTGCTCCTTCTTCTTTGCAAATAAACTGGAGATGCAAGAAGTAGAATTTCCCCAGACCTGCCAGGGAGCCAAATGCACTGGGGAGTAACGAGGGGGACAGGTCCCGGGAGCCCAGCCACTTTGAGGTGCTGAGCATCCCCAAAATCAGTCTCCAGCAGGAGGATATGCAAACAGCAGATTGCTACTGTATGAAGTGAGAAATACATAATTACCACCAATTTAGTATAATTTAGAGGACAACCTTGTCCAAGGAGACAATTAATCATTCCTCAGAACAAAAAGGGAGGTAAACAGCCTGAACAATAGATTCCCAAAGCTGACAGAGTATGAAATCCCTCTTTTTATTAGTAGTATCATAGTATTGCAATTAAAATAGTTGCCTGAAGGAAGGAAAGTTTTAACCCAGCCTGTTGGATGAGCCCACCACAGCTCCATCAGGACACGGGGTCTCAGTGGAAATCCAGACCCTCGAAAATGCACCAAGGGACCCAAGTGACGGTGATTTCCACAGTGACCACAAGCAACCTGGCCAAGGCAGTTACAGAAAACTCCAGGAGAAGCAGCTTGTGATGGCCAGCCAGGGGCCAGCTAGGGACCCACAAATATGAACCAGAGCATGAACACCCCAGGTAACACAGTGCTTTGGGTGACTGAGGATGTGCTAGTTACAGGCTGGTGAGGGGTGCTCGTGTCCCACTCATTACCTGTCGCCTGAACTCTCCCATCAGCTGATTAGCAGAAAGCCTGTTTGAGAGGATCAGGGCTTCTCCTGCCCTCGCCCTTCCCCTGCATCATCGGAGGAAGCAAATGCACTTTGCTATAATTGATGGACACAATTCACTGCAGTTAGTATTTCAGCAGCAGGAAGTTAATCCTCAGGGCAGAGCGCAGAGGAGGTTTAGATTGGATATTAGGAAAAATTCCTTCACCAAAAGGGTTGTCAAGCCTTGTCTCTATTTGGCTTGCTCTGCCTGGCCAGAATTTAGAGCAAAGTAAATTTAGAGCAAGCTCTTTGTTTGCTTGCTGAGGCATCAGAGCAGGCAGTCCTGTCTGCTCCTCGGTCCACGGGAAGCTCACTGGTCAGGGCAGCAAGATGCTCCCTCAGTCACCCTTGGCTGCAGAAGCCAGCCCAGCAAAAACCCCAGGCCACGATTGCTTGCCTGCTCTAGTAACAAGGCTGAGGTCCTTTCCCCTGCTAAAAGGAACCAACACAGGTCATAAATGCAGGCACTAATGCAAAACACCTTAATGGCCCCAGCACCCAGGCTGATATTTAGACAAAAAGCAATTTGTTTGTCCTTTAAGTTCCCAATAATCTGCATTTATTTTAATTGGCACTTATGGCAAGAACATTTACAGACAGCAGCTGGGAAGGTATAATTATGTTACTATCTTAGGCATATGTACCTAAGGGTTTTCTGCTCACAGACAAAAAAGACAAAAAACAAAGAGAAAGAAAAGGGGCAGCCATGAAGGCATGGCCTTCTTGTGATCTGGACCAGACTCAGGCCAGCATGGAGGGCTTTGCACATTGCAAAGACAGCACACCCAGTGCTGGAAGTAGATTGATGTTTGTTGAGACTCCCAGGGCAGTCCTGCTAATGGGGCACTACCATCCACAAAACTCAGCAAGGGAGGTGAAAACATGGCAGAGAACCTTGCAGGGATTAAGAAATGCAGGGATTTTCCTGGAAACAGTAAATGTCTGGGGGGAGCTCTTAGGGAATTTGGAACAGAAATAAAAGTTGTGGAGAGCTCAAACACATGTTGCAGGATTACAGCAAGGAAACAAAGTTTTGCAGGCAAAGGGTTGGGTTTGGGGGACTCTGTGCTCCTCTCTCTGACATGCACCCCCACCCGCATGATGCTGTCCTAAAAGATTTGTCACTCACTGGGACTGGGAACACAGCATCTACTCACACACCATCTGGCTCTGGGAAAGATTAGCAAATCTTCTAGCCATGCATACCCAGATATAGCTAACTGCCCCATCAATGTTTTGAACCCTAGTCCTGTTCTCCAAGACCCCTGCAGCCCTGTCCAGCTTTGTCTCTCCTGCACACTTAGTTGTAAGTCATTCTGCCCACATTACCCACAGGCTACCTGCAATATTTAAGCATGGACACAAAGCCGAGACTGGTGCTGCTTGTCTACAACTGCAGGAGCTGCACAGGCAGTTCAAATGTCAGGATGAAAGCACCAGCACAACATCCAGCCTCATGGCCAACCCCTCCATGCACAGGGCACAAAACCAGCCCTGTTCCTCTGCCAGAGGTGCAGGAAAATACCAGTATCTCAAATTTCTCTCTATATATCGTGGCTGCTAGCTAGAGATCATCCCGCTCTCCAACATAAACCACACAAGCCATAGTCCCTCCCACCATGTAGACACTGTTCTCGGGGGAAAGAAAAACTGCCCATAGGGAGCACAACAGCGCACAACAGATGCTGCTGCGTACCACCACCCCACACTGCTCTACTGCAGAGGTGGGATTTGTACCGGTCAGGTATTTTCCAGTTATTTGACTGGAAAAAAATCTTCAAGCTTTCCAACTCCTATTTTCCAGGACCTTCTGTATTGGGTGGATGCCCAATGACATGCAAACACGTCAAAGCATTTCAGTAGGCTGCTACTCATCAGTAAAGTGTGTTGACTTTAAACTTCAGGGAAGGCAACTTAAACCAATACCTTGGCTTTTGCAGTTGGGTCAGTCTAAGAGCCCACTTGACAGCTCAGTACCATGAGTGGCAGCTCATTGAGCTGCTGTTATCCAAACCACATTTAATCATGTTCATACCTTTCATAATTTAATAAGAGCTTGGTTTTCTTTTTCCTCTCTCAGAAAATAAATGGCCTGTCTTTACCAGCTTAACTCTGTCCTAGAAAACTTTTTGCCTGCAAATAATAATTTATATCTACAGATTGTTTTTAACAATATCACAACATGCCTCAACAGCTGTCTTAAATCCCCTCTGTTCTGGATATATTAACAGTGTAGCTGAAAGCCAGCCTGGTCAGGATATTTAAAACTCAAGTGGAAAAAAGCCCCAGGTTAACCATCAGTAACAAAACAATCACCCTGGACAAAAGCCATGGACCAAAAATAAACCATCACTTGCCTAAATAAATGAAAAGCAAGTACCAGAATACAAATGGAGGGAGGATTACCGGCATGAATTACCTCAGTCCCAGCACAACAGGGCAGAGACAGCATCGAGGCTTGGGGCCGGCATGGTGCAGCACTGAATACTGGGGCCAGCTTGCTCCAGCGGGTCAGAGACAATGCCTTCCCCCCCCCAGCTCTGAGCCTCTCCCCCCCCCCCGCTCAGGCATTCTTGTGCCACCATCATGTTGTCAGCTGGCCTTAATGGAGCTGACTTTTAAAGTGTAATTTGTTATTCTGTTACGGTCATCTTCTATATTAATTTTATGCGGCATCAAAAGCCCTTTCATATGTTAAACTCTAATTCATATGCTAATACCCAATTTACAGCAAGGTAATTATTTTTTGTCAAATTTATTATTCGGCATTTATTGAAGAAGGGAGAGGCAGGCAGGACTGAGCCAGGTAACATCCTCCCGCTTTCCAGTTCCCAGAGTGGGCACAAGACCATTGCCTCCTGCCGAAACCCACTCCTGTCTGATATGGGCATCCCAGTGCCATTTATTTATTTCTTTTCTGGTGGCACCTCTGGCAGAGAGCTTGGAAAAGTCTTCTCCAAAGCTTTGAAACAGCACCACTCAGCCTGCCAAAGCTGCCCCCCCCCCCCCAGGGCCTGGGCTGGGGACTTGTCTAACCACTCCAGAGCATGTACCACGGAAGCAGGGATGGGAGATTTACTGAGAGAATATGATTTTCAAGAGATGAAGTGAGGATCAATGGAGTGATCCAGGCAGAAATCAGACAAAAATGAAACAGGCACCTGTCTCTGCTCACAACAGCCGCATTTTTTCCGCATGCTGCTTTGTACAATAAACATGGAATAGTGATTGAAGCTTCCCCTGAAAAACTGGCTCTCAGCTGCCCGTGACAGGCAGGAGGGGATGAGGACAGCCAAGGATGCCCCAGTCCTTGACCTGAGCATGCAGCCCATGTGTAGCATATTACTTTACCCTCTCTCCCACCCCAGGAAGTGTTTTGCGTATCAGCAAGAGCACCCATCGCAGAGTTTTGCATATCAGCAAGAGCACCTACACCTCTGCTACGAGCATGTGATGAGAGCTGTGTTCAGCTGGACACATGGGAGAGAGTTCCTTTTACAGCTTGTCCCTGTTTCGCAGCCTGCCATCACCATGACCTGCCCCAGGTGGCATCACCCTCTCCAGCACCACTGCAAGGGGCTCGCGATAGCTGAGCGAGGAAATGCATGGAGGGAGCAGCAGAGCAGGGATGGGGAGCATATGTTAAACATAAAAAACACGATAGCAGTTTAGCCTTCACCAATTTTTTTAACAGTCTATTTTCTGCTTGAAGAAGCAGGTGCATTTCCCATCCTTGCAGCATCAACAGCCGACAGGCTGTCGGAGGTGTGATGGCTCCAGGACAGTTCCACTGCCTCAGATTTCATATTCCTGACACATCTGATAATTATGCCAAATGAGCTCACCTCATCTTCAGCCTTCTGAGCTGCACATATTAAATTAAGTGAAAGCTGTTAGCATCACAGTTGAGAAAGGCAGGAGGGGAGAGGCACCGAACTGGCATGCAAAGGGGTTGGGATGGGGCTCACAGGGTCCCCACCAGTGCTCCCTTGTGAGATCACCCACCTAAAAAGGTGAGGACCAACCCTCTCCTTCCCCCAATTCAAACTGCCACCTAATATCTACAAATGCTGCCCGTGAGAGAGACCATGCAAGCTGCAAGAGGCACAGCACTGCAGCTCTCCCCATTCCCCATGAGCCAGGCAGCGCTGCATCAGCTTCTCTCCATCTCCCCATCTCTATTTTTGATTAACCCTTTTTCTCAAATCCCACACTTAATACCCCAGCCCGCCCTGGGGTTTTTGTACATATGTATTTTTGGTTCTCTATCTTACATTTTTAGCACAAAACCCCCCTACAAATTATTCCAACAATATGAATGAACTCCACTAGGCAAAATGAAGCTGTAACTCCCTCAAGCTAAACTCCAAATTCATTTCATAATCCTTAGATAAAAGCTTAGAAGCCAGAATATTCATTACCAGCCCAGGCTCCACAAACAGCTGGGGTAGTAATGGAATGGAGCAGATTTGACACAGGGGATGTTGCTACAGAAATTAGCCTGTCATAAGATTACAGGGAGTAAGTGTTATTGGGTGATAAGGTGTGATGTGTTAATATTAAATTATCTCACCAGTTAAGGAAAAAAAAAAAAAAAAAAAAAAAAAAAAAAAAAAAAAGCACTGATGAAACTCACAGTTATTAAAAGCCCTGAATATGATATTAAAAGATCTCAGATAAGCCAGTTTATTTCTGTGCTGGAGACCCAATTGAAAGAATTCTCCAGGAGGGATTTCTTTGAATGGAGCATTACAATAATAAAACAAAAAAAAAAAGAGCCTTTAATAAATGTTGTGGGACTAAGAAGCCTTAAAAATTCCAGACTGATTCCAGGGAGGGTTCATTAACCCTTTATTCCCTTTCTTGTTGCATCAAAACAGGGATTAGCTAGGGAGTGTTTCCATACAAAATAAAGCTCTGTACATCCCAAATTCTCTCTCCATAGCAAGAGGAGATTAACTCCACCACTCCATGTGACATAAGGCTGGGATAGAAAGGTATCAAAGGTTTCTGGGGAAAAAAAAAAACAAACCACAAGCACAAAGCTTAAGTGATTTGTCCAAGTCTCTGGGACGAGAAAGATAAAAATAGGGCCATATAGTATCTAGAGTTTGCTTAAAAATTTGATGTGTTGCCATCAGACAGCAACAAATAACACTGACACCCAATGCACGTTTGTTCTGAAGCCGTGTGGTTACATCCATCACTCATCGTCCATACTCGTGCGCTTGCTGGTTTAAGCCAACTCCGTGAAGCCCCGAGTGACAGGATGGGAGCTAAAGCATGGCAGATTTAATGGGGGCATTAGGAATGTGAGGGATTTACAGGACAGCCATGGAGCAGACAGGCTGTTGCAAGGGGATGGCGGCTGTGAGCCTGGACAGTGCTCGGGAGCACAGCCTTGGTGGCAGGTTTTAACCTGGATAGCCCATATACGTACACCGCAATGAGTGCTTACAGGCTCTGTGGGTGGACCCCCTACCCTGCAGATCATGCAGGGACCTCCCACGGATGTCAGGGGGAGCACCAGCCTTGCCTTGCTGGGGTGATTTGTCTGGAGTTATGTCTAGGTCAGAAATTAGAAGGTTCTCTAATCTCTTGGAGCAATAGAGCAAGAAATATAATTAGCTTTAAAAGGCTGCTAAGTTCAGTAAAATAAAATGCGAGCCAGTATGTTCAAGTAGGAGCGATGGTAGCTCCACTGGCGAGGTCCCCAGCTCCAGGTCCCCAGTCCCCACAGGTGCTCCCTCATCTTTCCTGCTAACAGCAAGTTGTTGTCCCCTAGGGCAGTGGAGGGATCTCTGGGAAGGGGTCTATAAAGGGGGTTTGTAGTCCTAGACTCCCTAGATCCCTAAAAGGACCTCTAGGAAGGGGTCTATAAAGTTCTAAATAACCACTTGTGGTGTTTTCTCAAACCCCAGTTGGGTTTTTTTACCCCTTAAAAAAAAACAGCATTGTTTTCAACCAGTGCTTGAGGAGGGAGGTGGTGGTGCTCAGCATGGTGGAGGTCGTCCCTGTGAGGGGCACAGGGAGCAGCACCTTGCTTGGCAAGGTCAGAGGTGGGCACACAGAACGCAGCTCCCTCCCTCCCCACTGTAAGCTGTTGCCACCAGTGCAGGGTGTCCAGAGGAAGCTGGTTTTCAGATGGGGGTTCAAATTATTGCATCCAGTTCAATTCCTGAACCTTTAAGCATTTTTGTCCTGCTGTCAACACCACCTGGTCTCTCTGTCCCATCATGTTGACCTCTATTCTTGTTTAATCCCTTGCCATTGCACAGAGTCAAACTCAAGGCACAGACCCCTCTCTCCTGAGAGCTAAACCCACCACTTCCCCCTCCCATACCCACTGCAAGCTGGCAACAGGGACCATGTGTGCCAGCATCCCTCTATACAGCTAAAGGAAAGCCAAGGACCTTCTTCCACCTTCTGCCCTGGGATGAATCACAGCCCTCAGGCATTAACACAGCTTCAGAGGGACCACAAGTGCCCATGACCCAGCCAGCTAAATTATTCAAATCTTTTAAAATCCAGCTGCATTACATCTCACTTCTCTTTGCTCTGATGCACTCAGCGCAGCTTCAGCGTCATGTGAAGCAGAGGAGCTGCAGGAATGAACTCACACTACTCTTGTACAGACTTCTGACCCACAGATTATGCTATCCAGAGCTGGCTGAGAGCTGTCCAGAAATCAAACCACTACAAAAAAGAAGAGAATTTTTCTCCCCAGTTACAGCAAATTTTACAGTAGTGGGATGTTTCTGTTCTCTCTGTACAAAGGATTGCACTTTTAAAAAATATTCTTTCTGTGAAATCTTTTGTGACCTACGAGCAGTATAAAAATGCAACTCAGGGATGCCGATCAAGGCTATATATCCATTGGGGGATTTTGAAGCGAACACAGTGTTGGCATTTAACAAATAATAAATAACCATCTTTAATTATTGATCACAACCCCAGCTAATCAAGTTTCACCCCTGTGGTTACCATGATATCAACAGACCCCTTTGATACAGCCCGTGAACGGCCTTGCAGTGAACTCACCCGGCAGGCAGTTCTCCTCCCCTCCACCCCAGGAGCCTGCTGGATGCTGAGCAAGGATTCAGGGAGAGGGTGAGAGCCAATGCTCCCCCCCATCTGCCACCAGGCTCCCAGAGGCTGTCCTCACATCCAGAGCATACAGAGTTTCCAGGGAAGCAGAGCTGCCTCCAATAGCATCTGGGGGTGCAGCAGGGCTGTAATGGGGTGGGGAAGTTTGGAATTATGGCGGATAGTCTGCGCTGTCAGGCTAAGCATTGAGCCAGTGCCAACTTCGGCTGTGCTGGGAGTTTTTGGTTGTACAGCCTGGGAATAGGTCCAAGAGCATCCCCATGACATCATTCCCATAAGAACAGCACCATGACATCGTGGATGCACAGCCCAGCCTTGACAACCCTCTGCTTCAAAGACAGACCCCACCACAGAGCCACAGCCACAGCCACAGCCACACCAGCCACCACGCTGCTTTTGGGTCAGAGCAACTCTCCACAATGGGGCCAGACAGGGACTCGGGCCCCCCGCCACCTGCTGCAGCCAGGCAAAGATGCCGCTTGCTCTCTGCACATCATCATCATAAGGTCCTGCTCCAGCCAGGAAGGACGAAGGGACAGCATCTTGCTCTGCCACTGCCTGACCTTATTTCACAAGCAATTTGTGAAAGTGTAATACAAGAAAACTCTATCTCACAGTTCTGACAACAGATGACTGCCTGCTCCCCTTTACAGCGACATTAAATCCTGTTATTAAATGCAACCCATTATCAGGATGTCACCCAGTGTCTCTTGATGAAGCTATATACCTGTGTAGACAGCTGGCCTATGTTTGCTTATTTATTATTCATTATAAATGCTCTGGATTGATTTTCCTCGTCTTTATCTCTCTGTGGCTGGAGGATTTGTTTTCTCTGTGTGAGTCCAGGGCACTAGACCTTGCTCCCTTCTTCCCTAGGGGACATGTAGGAATGCAAAGCTCTGCCATTGCTGTCCTGCCACAAAAACTGCCTGATTTTTGTGCAGGTTGGCGAACTCACTGCTTCTGCTGTTTTACTGATCCCTTGGCTGCGCAGAATTATGAGCAAACCATAGATCACTGTTTGCTTCCAACTAATAATTAAGGGTACTTCTCACACCTTACCTTGCAAGTAACTACGCAGCTGCCACCTTGTCAGGGGAGTGGTGCAACCACTCAGAAGCTCACATCCATGTGGTTTTCTCCAGGGAGGAGGAAAGCCTTGCAAAAAAGTTGAGAGCTGGAAGTCAGGAGAACAAACAGGTTCCTACCAGGACCAGAGTGGGGACCTGAGCTCCATATTCTTGCAACAGGACATGCAGCAAGCCCACCAACTATTTAGCAAATAAGAATAAAAGTCAAAAACATTTGCTGAAGGAAGAGTTAAATACATACTGCAAGTCCTAAAAGCAACATTTCTGGAAGCTTTGATAACACTGCAAATAGAAGATAGTGAGAATGTTTTATCTACATTCATATTTCCCAGTAGATGCACCCATCCCCCAGACAATTTATGAGCCCTCATCCAAACCAAACATCCATCTTTCTTTCAAAGTCATTATGACTCTTCTGAAAAATCTCTTGAAAAGGTGCATTTCAGTGATTCTTTCTTGCTGGAAGCAATAACGCCAATTCCAGGAGCTAAGAACCTATCAAAGACACCTTCCCAAGGGGCATGGGATACGGTTCAAAACCAGGAGGCTTTCATAGAACTTTCAACAAGTCTTCCTCCTTGGGACACCATGGGTTTGGTAGCAAGCCATTCCCAAGTGAGGATTTAGCTTAAATAAATGCTCTCCCCCTGCCACCCCAACAGGCTTCCCTTCAACAGGAGCATCCGAGGTCCCTCTCACCGCGAGCCCTGCCCCTGGGGTAAGGACTGCAGTGCTGGCAGGAGGCAGTGGGGCTGGTGCAAGGGCAGTGCTGGCTGTGAGCACCTGCTGGGGAGGTGAGAATGTGCCGGTCCTCATCATTCCCTTACAGGAAAGGATAAAGGCATCTTGCATGCTGTGTGCAATTTTTAACCCTCCTCTACTGATTTTTAAGCACCCACCACTGCTTCTCACACCGGGGAGTCTTCCTGACACAACACTGACCACGAGCATGGCCACAGGTTTAAATTCTCTTTTTCCTGGGCATGTTGGGGAAGCTGCTTCAGATGCACATCCCAGCGAGGGACCAGACCTAGTGACAGATCTGTCTCTGAGAAATCGGGACAGCAAGGATGGCAGACTCTGGGAGAAGAGCTCCTTCCTGCATTACACAAGTTTCCCAATAAAATTGTATTCCCTCCTGCTCAGGCAACATGCACTTGCTAATTTGTGCTGGAAAGGAGGGAATTAAGTACACCCCTCCCCCTCTGCATGGGGAAAAGCCCCAATTTCACAGAAATCTCCACTGACTTTTCATTTAAATAAAGCTTAAGTAATGCCACACTGTCCTTTAGGCAGCTTATGGCAGAATATTAAGAAATATGAACAAATATATACTCATATACAGACAAATATATATGTAATACCCTCCTTTAAGCTGCCCAGCAAGTATAGTAGGCAATCACACTGGTCTTCAAATACCTACCGATTAATATCGTGGGACAGGCCATTAACCCTTCTTTACCCCCACAGGATCCCAGACAGACACTGTGGAAAGATGCTCCTTGTTATGCGCTGACCCTTAGCAGCCCCATCCGTGCTCTCCCTCTCTCCATCTTAGTATCCACAAAGTCAGGCAAAATGCTATCAAAAAATGTTCTGATTAGTTCCTTGGAGGGAGCATAAGCAGCCTTTCAGCCTGGGTGACCTTGGGGGCTTTATCTTCCATCAGATAAGTAACCGCCCCTGGCTAGAGAGAAGTTGTGAGGGGCCAAGATCCTCCTGTCCCATGGAGGGGCCCTGGTCTGCCCCACTGGGCTCTGGCTTTACAGCCACGACCAGCCTTTCTGATAGCCGTTGGCTGTTAAAGTCCCTGCGGCACCCCATACATCTGGGTGTCTATAAAGTCTTCCTCCCCACCGTAGAAAAAGTGCATCCCAGTCCCCACAGGGGAGGAGGAGGGTGCTGGGGGCAGAGAGGAGATGGCATGGGGCTGCATCCCACTTCCCACCCAAGCTGGAGAATTTTATCCTCCACAGAAGACAAG
>NW_009260506.1:703426-729625 GCF_000687185.1 Egretta garzetta | reverse complement strand
AGGAATGGGATTTTTCCCCTCTTCTCTCCTCATGCCTTTGGTCCATGGTGCATCCCCAAGCTCCACAGATCTCATGTTGCTCCAGGGTTTAAGGCAGATTCTTGCTGCCTGACTGAAGGGATGTGGAAATAGGCATAAAATGGGATTTAGAGAGCAAAGCTGTTACTAGGGATAACTGAAAGCACAACAGGGGATGGATGCCTCTCGAAGCTGAGGACCCTGCCTGGGTGCACACTGTGCTGCTGCTTTCCCATGCAAGTGTGTTCACATTGGCACAACAAGGATGTGGGGAAAGAAGAGGACATCCAGGAGAGCATTTCGCCCAGCCCATGGGCCAGCACCCTCCTGCCCCGGTGTCCCTGCTCTACTCACACTGAGGGGATGGGCGCCCACCAAGCCCTGGCTCCAGCAGGAGGAAAGCAGGGAAGAGCCTGGCTTGAACAGGCTCTTTTCGCTCAACGGCATCGATTATTTCCGTAATCAGCACGTCGTTGCCAAAACTGAATATCCATTATTGTAGGATTCCAAAACAAAAATAACCCAAGGGAGGGAAAAAGATATAATTCAGAAGCTGTCCTGCTCCAGAACCATGTACGTTGGGTGAGTGCCATCTAGAGGCAGCAAACCAGCCAAAAGCACCCAAAACACCCAAAAGCACCCGTAGCCTAGGGTTCACCTAGCACCCAGAGGCTGCATGGCCCCAGCATATCAGGGAGACCGGAGAGGGGACACTGTGTTCACCCCAGCAATGCAGAGCCTGCTGGGCTCCGCCCCCAGGGGGCGCATGGGCGGGGAGCCACACTGCAGACTGGCAGCCCCAGCGGGCAGGCAGCGCTGCATCCCGCATCCCTGCCCCACACAGCGTGGCAGCGAGGGCAGCCACGGCCCCACACCACTGAGATCCAGGTGCAGCCAAGTGCACTCCCTGCTCCCAAGCAGCCTGGCTATTAATATGCATGCAGCTGTATTAATAGAGCTGGCTAAACATCACCTCGGGCCAGAGGAATATTTCAGCATTTTGTTTTCATCCCAAATTAGACTGAAACAGCTAAACAGGAACATTTTTTTTTTTTTCCACTGATGGAAAGTTCAGGAAAAATATCAAATGAGAAAGAGAGATGAGGCAATATCACATCTTTCCCATCAGTGGGGTCCAAGCTGGGGGTGTATCTGCTCATATCACCCTGCCCCATGGGCACCATCAGCTCCTGCATCATGCCGTTATGGCTGGTGCCCTTATTTCAGAGTGGTAAATCTACCCGTGGGACCAGTTGCCCCAGACTGGCAATCCCCCCTGAGATGGCTGCAGCCACCCCTGGGGTTTATACCTGTTCTGTAGATAAGGCCGGGATCAAGCTCACACCAAATCCAGCTGCAGCCAGGAAAGGTGACACCAGCTCCAAAACTGGGACCAAACCCTGTGCCACCATTAAGCCCAAAGGAGCCTCCAGCTGTCCCTGCCTCTGTGCCCCCAGGAGCAATGAGGATCTCCAAAAGCACCTCTGCAGTACAAACCTTTTCATTCACTTTTGTTCTCTGCTTTTTTTAAAAAATACTAATTTCTCTTCAACATATTTAAGAGCTAGGAGCCTGCATAATGAAATAATAAAATTGCCCTCTATCCCTGGAAACCCTGTCCTATTTTGCACTGATTAACTAACTGTATTTGCATACTGTCCATTCCTGGTTAAAGACTCAGGGGGACAATTTTCAAACACTTTCTAATCTTGCACAGAGCCTACACGCAGTGTTGTCATTTCCTGACAACCCCCAGCCTGGCTGCATCTGGCAAGCTCCAGTTTTGCTTCCTGTTATTAATATTGTTTCATATTTCCTTTGCTGGCTTGCCCACAGCCAGCACCTCACCATGCTGGGTGCTGGACTAATGAGAAGGATGATGCCTTCCTCACCCTGGAACGTTGCTGCATAAATCAAATGGTGTTTGCATGAGTAGCAGGCTGCTGAGACCCATGCCCACACAGGCACATGAGGGCACCATGTCTTTTGCTGAGTTTTTATGCCTGTGCTCCCATTAGGATCACCGGGAATTGCTGCTGCTTTTTCTCCCCCTCCGCTTGCACATGAAGTTTTCCCCAGACAGGGTCTCTCCTACATGCACCAATGCCAATGGGTTCTTCAAACCGCCCAAACATCCCAAGATAGTACCTATCTACTGGTACCTATTGATGAAGCAGCAGTGCGTCAGCCCATATAACCCCCAATTACACAATACACAATTTCTTCATCCTAGATGATCCCTCAAGGGAAACACAGAAACTCTGGTGACTTTGGGGCTGGGAATGCAATTGGAAATCAAAACATCTGGGGACTTGGTAATCACCATAGCTGGGTTTTATTAAGTAAATTATTGCTGAGCAAGTAAACATAGCAGCGGGAATCAAAGTGGCAATCAATAGCACAGTTCAATCTGGTTCCCACGGTGCCACCAAAGCCAGGTGCTGCAGCCAGACCAAGTGGGGGGACACCCCATTGCACGGGTGCTTGAATGGGAGCTGAGTTGAGATTAAGACAATAAATACCCAAAAAAACCAGCTAGACAAGCACAGGCTGGGATAGGAGTGGTTATGGGGTCTTAGCTGTCTTTTATATCTCACATTACATGCTGGGCCCATCACCGCCTTTCCTGTGATACAGCCCCCCTCATCACAGTAGTAACACAGGGCAGCACGTGCACACTGCAAGCCCTTTTTCTGCTCACAAAAGCACTAGCAGCACCGATTAGCTGTCCTCTGCTGCAGCTTCCCTTGGCACAGGGCCATAAAGGGAAGGAGCCACACTGCAATTTGCAGAGCTTGTAAACTCCTGCAAAGCTTCACGTGTGGCACTTTCTCTCCCACACAGGTGCAACAGTCAGCACGGAGCATTGAGAAAGCCTCCTGCCATGGAAGAAAGTGCCCTGTGGGCACCTGAGGAAAAGTTTCCCATCTCCACACTGAGCTTGTCCCTTTTTCCATGGTCAAGCAGGACAATAGCATCATTGCAAAACCCCCTTACAGCACACATACTGACCACAGAGTGGGGTCAGGTGTGGGGCTTTTCTTCCCAGTGCAAATGGCTCCCCATAAGCAAAAAGCATCTCGCAGTCACAGCCCACTCCTGCCCAGTGGCCTCAGGGCTGAACCAAAACCCTCTTCCAAGGACAGCACCAACGCAACTCCCCTTGGCATTTATTTATGGGACTGAAGGTGATCAAATGCCCAATATTTGTTAACAAAGCATGACAGAAGTGAGAGACGCCTCTCTGCCCTGGTGGGGATACATCATCGCTCACTCTGACTCCTGAAATTTATGTGCTTGGTTTGCACAGGCTGCATTACTCATCAGGGGCAACACAAAAGTGTGGCCGAGCCCAAGAAAATATATCTGCATGCTCAGGAAGGCTGTGCAGGGCTGACCTGCAGAGAGCAGCCCCGGATGAGGACTTTTGTCATAGCAGGGGAACACAAACCCTGGCTGTGGACGTGTTCACCCTTACAGACATGTACCCACTGCAAGCCCAGTGAGTGGGTGCAGTGCTTTCCACTTTTACTTTTTTTATCTCTTTTTTCTTCCCACTTCCTTTGGCAAAGGAGACCAGCAGCCACGATCTCAAAGGGAAATGGTCACTATTTGTCCCAGCAAACATGGAGGAGAGCCCCTCCAACTCCCAACACGCATAGACGGCCCCATGCTGCTTGATGCTGCTGGAAGGTGTTAGTGTCCAACATGCCCCGAATTTCCCACTGCACCAGCCCAGCTGTAATCAGCTTTGGATTACTGTAGTCTTCTAAAGTACCAGGCTCTGATAACATCCCTTCTGTTACCGACTCTCTAAATCTCCCTGGTCACGCAAATGGTTTCCCCCCAGCAACCCAGCACCAATTACCAGGAAGTGAAAAGAACCCCAAAAGAGGACAAAAAAAAAAGGGGGTGGGTGGGAGTGGGTTAATAATCAGGTAAAAGTCAGACGCTGTTGCAATGAGCAGCCAGTGGCTGGTTTTTTTGCAGCAGCACAAAGACAAGAGGATATACAACGAAATCAGCCAGCAGTGAATTTAAAACTGACCATTTTCCTATAATGTATCATTAACCTCTGGAGGACGCTGCCACAAATTCTCCCTGAGGTTTCAGTGGTGCAGGGCTTGAGCTGATCAGATGTTCAGATTGATGACGAGGAGGAAGAGCCACAGCCACCTGAAGCACAAGAGAAAAAATGTAGTATGGGTTACAGAGGTTTATTCTTGAGAGTGTTGTCTGAGTACATGAAGAATTTCCCTTTTATCAACAGTCATCATTTTTTCCCATCCTTCCCTTGAAGCTGCCAGCATGTGTGGCAGCAAGAAGATCCTCTGCGGTGGCTAGTCCTGCCCCAGTGTTTTGAGCTGCCTGGAGTGTACTTTGTACTTCTCATCTCTGATTTTCCAACAGTCCCCAGAGGCTCCTCACCTGCGCTCCATCTTCCACATCAGGATGCCCTTCTGCCTCTAGCTTCCCAGAAGGTGTCACTTTCTAAGCAGGGAATGCTTTGGGAGGGCTGCACCTATGCAGGGTTTTCATCAGTCCAGTTGCCTTGAGTGGTAAAACTCAGGTAATATAGGAAAGAGATGGGGTCCAAAAATAATTGCAGCAGCCATAAAACAGAAATAGGTTAATGAACATTTTTTTAAAGTCTCTTTCTTCCTGCCAGCATGGTGCCTGGGGTGCATCCCACACCATGGCCAGGGCCATGGGGTAGCTCTGTGCTGCAGCAGCTCCCAGGGAGAACAACCCAGGGAACAGAATGGCACAAAGAGAGATGGCAAAGACATCTCCCACTGACCTGGGACAAGGGCAGTGACTACTGTCCCCAGTGACCACATTTTGCAGCTCTAACTGGCATTTAAAAGCCCTCATGTGCCTGAATTCCACTGCAATACATTCAGAGACCAGATCCTCAAGCTGCCCGGTACAACTCGTTGTCTCCTTAGCAGAATACAGTCACATGGGGACATTTTGGTACCCAGTGCTGTAGAAAAGCTTCACCTCCCAGGTCACATCAGTGCCCATACAGCTCACAGTGAGCACTGCAGCCTGCAGGGAGTGACACGTGGAAGGGCCACCACTAAAAAAACCATGGTGCATCCCAGGAAGGCTCCTCTGGTGACTGTGCTGACAATCCGCGCTGGCCATTTTGCATCCTTGCTGAGCACCGAGGGCAGAGGGCAGCTGGGAACAAAGAGGACTTCAGAGCCCAGCTAAGTGCAATTTTTTTGGAAGAGCTGAGAGTGTGGAGAGAGAAACTTTATAGGTTCTCTCTTTCATCCCTTTCCTCTTGCTGTACGGTGAATGGGAAAGGACAAAGAGAAATGCCTGGTGCCTCTGCGGGGATGCTGTCTGCTGGCTCTCGCCGTGACACACAGGCATTGGCATTGCCGATGCACATAGTTTTCCTCGGGGTAAGTCAGACTGTAGTTTTAAACTCTTTAACATTTTCAAAAGACCGGTAAGGTACATCCCTCCAGGCCCCAAGCAAGGCTCCCACTGGACCCCACAGGAGTTTTGCCTGAGCGCTGCGGGATTATTGTAACCAAAATGTTTCTGTAGATTCAAATCCGAGCCTTTTCATACACAGCCTGTAGCTGCAAGTTTTGTCAGTGAATGGCCTTGATAAAGCCTTCCTGATTTTACCCCCATTTTAATATAATTGGTATTTCTCTCCTTGTAATCCAGACAACTTCTTTTTTATGCCATTTCACACCAGCACTGAGGATTTACTTTTTTCCTCACAAAAGGAAAAAATCAGTTTCTCCACCTTGTGCCCCAAATGCTTCTTAAGGAGCTGCTCTTAAGGTGTCAAAATGAACCCCAAAGCTGAGATAAAGACCAGAGACCCAATTGCTGCTGCATCGCACCCACCTGCTCTGCTCCCAGTCAGCTAGGAAACAGAGATGGAAAAACAGGAGGGAGTTTTGTGGACACTATCCATGTGTTAAATCACTGCCCATCAGAGTCTGGCTATGCCAATGGAGGTATAGGGGCAGCCCTAGATGGGTTTGTAAGGCTGGGGTGATCCCAGGAGCTGTGGTGATTGAGGCTTAGGGCCAGGGATGTGACAAGCCAGCCCTGCCTGGGAGGATGGTGCTGGGGACAGTGGCTCAGTGCAGGAAGCTGTTGCACTCTGCCCCAGCTGCTGTGGGTTTTCCAGCTGGCAGAATTAAGTCTATCCATTCAGCTTAGCACCCTGAGCTGCTCAGTGGCTTTGCCAGCTCCTTCTGCAGGGCAAGCAGTGAGGGCTGGGTGGATTACTGCCCAGCAAGAGATGCTGAAGCAGCGTCTGGAGGAAGGAATTTCTTCTTGGTCTCTTTTAGGTCATTAGCATTCATGACACCACCTTTTAGTGATGTCCTGAGACATGCCATCACCCACCAAAGAGGGGGAGCTTGGGAGTTTCTTTTAAAAATTGCCGCCTCTTTCAAGTCTTTGCTTTCTCTGCATATGACTTCAAGGAGATACTTTAGAGAGGTTTCAGCAGGTGTACTCCATCTCCTATGGATCACACCAGTAGAAAATAAAGCCTAAAAGGAGGAAAAGAAATTTCTTTGTGGGACAGTGCTGCGCCATGCCAGGCTCTATGAATGAACTTCACCCTGAAGGTCTGAGCCTGGCCTGGGGGATCATGCTGCAGCCATGCCACTGCTACCCGGCTCCCCTTCCAGGCTCAACACGTGACAGCAGAGCCCCAAAGCAAAAGAAAGGAAGAAGGAGTGAGACCAAAAACCCCAGGTAAATGTCTAAATCAATAGCACAGCAGCTCAATAGCATTTAAAGGCAGATTTCTCATCAGCTCAGCAACCACCTCTCCTCAAGGCCCAGGCTCATACTGAGTGGCCTGGGCCTGCCTGGGCTGGCAGAGAAACAGCAGCTGTAGCTGCAGATATGAAGTCCCAGTGGTCCCCAAAGTCACCCAAGTACAAAGCTGGAGGCAACCCTAATGTTCCTGCCAATCTGTATTTGGTGCCCCGATCCTCCTTGGTGCCTCTTAGCCAGAAACTGCATGGAGCTGCTTCTACCCACATTTTACAGGGCCATCTAGGGACTTCCTGTTTTAGGTCTGGGGGAAAGAAAAAAAGGAATACCCATAGAGGAAACAGCAGTTTTGCTAGCAAGTTGTTTCAGTCAGGCTGCTCAGCCCAGACTCATTGGGCTGCACAGCATCCAATCCCCAAACCTGGTCTGAAGCTGGATAAGGTACCACCCATCATTGCTCTGAGCAGGCTAGGGCATCCAAGGAAATGGGATCGACTCTAGGTCTGCCACTCAGGCACCTTGCGTGTGCGGCAAGGGGAGTCGGGGCCAGTCCCTGCTCTCAGAGGGCCAGGCTGAAAGTGGATGCTGGTGCTCACCTCCCAGGCAGGCGCATTCTGTCTCTCCCCTCCCACTAACTGCTCCTCCTTGCCAGCTCTTCCCAGCTTGTTAAAAACAGGTTAAGCTTCTCAGTTCAATTTAGTTTCAGCCCCTCTGTGGCTGGCTGTAAAAAGAACAATGCTCCCCTTGCACCTGTAAAAATCAAACTCCAGCCATCACTTATATTTTTATATTCCTCTGAGTTCCAGAAGTGATGAAATACAGCCACTGCCTGCTCATCCCCATTGGCTGCAGGTACTGCACTGGCCACAACAGCATCCCTCTGCCCACAAGAAGCATTTACTTCCACTACACAGGGAGCCATGGCCATGGCAAAAGCTTCTTGGACACAGCAACACATTTCAGACTTATACTTATTAAATTGTACTTTCATGGCAAAGAGATGCTACAGAAACAAAGTGTTGTGTGCTCCAGGGCCCTGCCTCTGTGCCCAAGATCCCATCCCCGTGGTCTTCGCCCATGTCCCACAGGATATACCTCCAGTTTCCTTACCACCACCTACGTTTGCACCAGAACGAAGAGCGTACGTATGGGATTTGATGTTGAACAGCAGAGAAAAACTATTTGGAAAATTTGAAACAACCAACAATGGGCACTTCAAAGGGCTGCAGACCCTGGTGCGCTCTGGAGGCTGTGCATGGCCAACAGACCACAGAGTCCCTCCTCAGTGGACAAGTTTCCACCCTAGAGATGAGCTATGACCACCAAAACAGTTGATGCCATAACATCTAGAAAGGTTGTTTATTGGCCGTAAGATTTCTACACACTTTTCTAAAGAAGCTATACACAGCTTTGATTTCCCTCAGCAGGGTGGGAAAACTGGGGTTAATGACAACCTGCAGCAAAAGGTCCTTCAACTGATTTGTCCTAAAACAGTGGTGCAGTGGTGTCCAGCGACAGGACAAGGGGCAATGGGCATAAACTGAGACACAAGAGGTTTCAGTTGAATATGAAGAAAACCTTCTTTACTCTGAGGGTGATGGAGCACTGGAACAGGCTGCCCAGGGGGTTTGTGGAGTCTCCTTCTCTGGAGATACTCAAAGCCCGCCTGGATGAAGTCCTGTGTAACATGCTCTAGGAGAACCTGCTGTAGCAGGGGGGTTGGACTAGTTGATCTCCCGAGGTCCCTTCCAACCCTTGCGATTCTGTGATTCTGTAAAATAGCCCACACAGTCACTCACTCAGCCAAGGGATTGCACTGTGCCCACTGGAAAGGACCAACAAGGACTGGGGAGCTTGACTGAGCATCATCTCCTTCCTGGCAGGTGGAGAGAAGGGGAACAGATGCTGATATTTGCTATGTCCGCGAATGCACCTCAGGGCCACGAGATCAGGGACCCCATGCACAGAGCACTGAGCAGCACAGTCCCACCCCGAGGAGCTTCCTGGCATTCCATCAGTGACTGTCTCTGCTGAACAGAATTAATTTTTTATTTGGTTTTATTAACCTTCACATGTCTAGACACAAGGACTACAATTTATAGCTCACACACAGTAAAATATGAAATCACCACATCTCCCTGTTTAAGGTTTGCAATGATGATGTGCAGTCTGCCCCATTATTAAATGCTGGTCCCAAATCCACCGATACAGGGGAAACAATTTCTTAGAAGATGGAAGACCCCAACTAAACCTCCACCTTTGCATCTAACACATCACCCTCATCCTGTTCACAACACCTCTTCACATCACCCTGCTTAGCTATCTCACCAGTCTGGGCCACAATCTTATTCCTGATACAGGAAGCCATTGCATGTGACTTATTGCATTCAAGAAGGAGGAAGAATTTAAACCAGAAAGTCTATCCAGAGGCAAGCTTTTGAAATGTTTCTGCATCTCTACCTTTGCCCCCACCATCCCAAAAGCCTGTGACTTGTTTTGAGTGGAAGAGGTAATTTGGGGCAGTTTGAAGCTATCCCTGGGGTGGAGCAGAAACCAAGAAGCTGAGCTAAAGTGCACTTAACGATGCGGCCTCATGCATCCTTTTCAAACACCTGCATCTTAATTACTTCAAAGAAAAAATTTGTGACACAGGAAATGCAGATAAACTAGCTCGGGTGTCTTTCGTGACTTCCTAGCTCATTTTGCCAGTGGTTTCTTCAAAGAAAACCATGAAGCCAAAAGCATTTCCTTTAATGCACTTGATTGGGCTTTGATGTGAGTGGTGGGCTCTTTCATTTGCTGCTTCTTCAAAAAAGGATGTAAATAAAAAAAGCAAGAAAAAGAAAACCTCATGTACATAAGCATTGCACTGAGAGACTTGCTTCCTCTGCACTTGCTCTTTTAGCACTCCCCACGTGCTCATGCATCATGATTTCACCTCGCTTCTCTGAGCAGGGGGAGGCAGCACCCTGCCCATCCTGGTGGCCTTTGCCTGTGGGACAGGGAACATCAAAAGCACAGCCAGGCTGGGGACAAGGCCAGACAACTTGTCCTGCTGAGACAGATCCCCAAGCATCTCTCTGATGCAACTGGTCTCGTTAATACATCAGAGCTACACGGGGGCTCTTGGGCACCACAGTCCCACCCTGAGCCAGCTCAGACATTTCCACAGCATCTCAGCTCACCTGGACCATGCCAGCATAGCCCTGCTCACCCAGAGAGCATGCCTTGCCAGAAGGGCCCGCAAGGATCCCCAGACCCTCACCCCCTCAACCTTCCCCTGCAGCCTCTCAGGGACTTGTCTGCAGCAATTTTTCCCCAGTTCTTTCCTCAAGTTCTAAAATTAATGGGTCATCCTCACAGCCAGGAGAGTGCAGCTGGGGGTTGAAAGGAGGTTCTTTCACCTCCCTTTCCCTAAGGAGTCGAGTGAGCAGAACCAAACAGCACAAGGAGACAGGTTGGGCCAGAGCAGGGCACCATGCCTGCCCCAAAGTCTCATCTCATGCTGCTTGTGGCTGCAAGGGCTTGAAACACCCTCTTGTGCCTCCCTGCATGCCCAGGGGCAGCTTCCCTGCCTTGCCCATGCATGCCCCATGCACCACACAGGATTTCAAGTGTGCATGCAGCAAATTCATCCTCACCGAAGCTTTCAAGCAACACCCTGGACTGTGTATGTGCTATCTGAGCCCAACAAAGGTCACAGGAAAAGGGGCTGCTTGTTTTCTCCATCCTGTCCAAGCATTACACAGCATCAGAGAGCTGCCACCCCTCCTGCTAACCCTCGTGTGCACCCACCTGCTGCAAAAAAATCATCAGCCAGGGCCAGGTAACATGACTCCTTCCTAGGAACAGAACAGGGGAGGGAGAGGAACAAATAGGAGAGGAAAGATCAGGATGAGAAGATATGAGAGCTGACAGCACTCTCATCTATCACAGCAGGTTTTAGCCTCAGTGCTCATTAAAGCCCTGGGTCTTCAAGTCATGCGAATTAGAAGAGGTAAAAAAAATCCCAAACAACCTCTAATGGAATGGTTTCTTACAGAACAAAGAAATGTCACTTTTGGTGAAAAGTGAAAAAAATCTGGTTTGACTTGGAAATCTTTTGCTACTATAAGTGAAACAGAGAGGTAAATATATTTCATTTAGGTTTTATCACTACAACCCCTTATGACATTTACATTGTATTAAAGTTTTAATATTAATACTGTGCTGCTATATAATATTTAATACAAAAATTATATATATAAGTTAATATTTCATATGTTAAAATCCAAATGGCAAAATCCCTTTGCTCCACTGAAGATAAAAGCACTCATCACTAATTAAAAGTTATCTGATGCTACTGAGGCTCAGGACTAAAATCAGCACCAAATAAAACAGCTGGAAATAAATCCCAGTGATGCCAGTAATGTTTGTGAGAGCATCTCAAGGGCTCTTCACTGACCTGTACTCATGTGGGGACCAAAAATTGACCCTTCTTGCTGTTCACACCTTTGTTCATCACACACTGTGAAGACCGAGTAGCAGCGGCACTGTGATTAGCATGTGAAGTGAGACAAGGAGGGATGGTTGATGGTATTTTGCAGGAAAGACGTTAGCTGTGTAAGCAAGCCACCTCCAGCCAAGGCTTAGCAGCTCTGGATATCCATTGCAGAGGATTGGGGCCTCAAAGAAGGGATTGCTGACTTGGGAAGTGGGTTTGGACCAGACACCACCACTGTCCCCATTGTCGCCCCAGGCCATCGCTGAGATGTATTTCTTAACTGTGGCCATTAATAAGGCAAGCAGCCATGGAACCCACACAAGAAATCAAGAGGAACTGTGCAATCCTACAGTAAAACTGCTACCAGGTCCCATGCCAGCCCTTCTGCCCTATGCTCCATCGTGGCTGTTGCAGAGATGCACCAAGTCAAATTAGGCAGGTGATGTAACCAAAAATAATATTAATTTTAATCAAAAGTGTTTGATACTCCGACGAACATCAATAAACCACAGGTTCACGATGACAACAGGAATTTAATACTACACAGCTGACAAGAATTCTTAAGCTTCAGAATGATGACACAAATGTGCAACCACTCACCTCAACAGGGCTGTCCAACACAGCTCAGTTTTGGATGGTCATTTTACTGGCATGTTGCAGTTGTTGGTTCAAGAGCCCCAGACTATCACATGTAGCATTGGTTTAAGACTGATACGTGTAGGCCTAGTTCTCGAATGGCCTGCTGATTTTGCACTGGAGCGATTCCTAACCCGAACAGTGATTCCATCCACCATCTGAGTCATTTTATTCCATCTTTCCATCAATCTTGCACACTTCTCAGAGAACGATCCTACCATTTATGTAGCATGGATCCTTCTCAATAGATAGGACAAAGAGAAAGCACAGCAATAGTACAAACTAATCCAGGAACAGTAGGGTATAATCAGGAATATAGGTGGCCGTCAAAAAATGCCCACACTAAGTTTGTTACTGCAGTAACAGCAGTTTTAGAAGATCCCTTTTTATAACTTATTGGAGTGCATCCTTTGCTAGCCCCCTTAAAGTCAAGCCCCTCCATGTTACCTCTCAAACACTCTACCACGGTGGGTCTTGAGTAACTAGTATTACTACACAGGCAAACTTGGATTAAAGCTTCTTGAGTTGTAAGATGTAACTGTATTAAGGACAGTTTATCTATATGTTTACATAAAATTTCTAGTTGACAATCCCATAATGAGGATCTTCCTGGTGGGGGTATTCTTATTTTTCTTCCATTTCAGCCAGGACCATAAACATTCCATAAACAATTATATGGACACACAGTGTTGGTCTGTTGGTTTCACACTTTAGGACAATCATTACTATCCCACTCAGGGTGTTTGATACACAAGGAAGTGTTTAATGGTTTTGTGTATTGTAGAAGGTGGTCATAAGTGTATTGGGTGTCACCTATGGTAGCCCCCCGTGGAATGCTGGAACAAGGTGCTCTCTGAGTTTTACCACTGTTGGACATTAGTAAACCACAGGTTCAGGATGCCAACAGGAATTTAATACTACACAGCTGACTTAAGAATTCTTAAGCTTCAGAATGATGACTCAAAATGCACAGTTGCTCACCTAATAACACAAGGGCTCTCACCTTCAAGGAGTGCCCCGACCCAAAGGGAGAGTCACCAGCTGCAGACTTGTTGCTCTGAGGAGGACTGATTCAATTTGCCCCCCCAGCAGGACTCCGTTTATACCCTAGTCGAATCTGACCTGTGGTCATATATGCATATGTCCATTACTATTGGCCAAGGGCTCTGTCTACTGGCGACTGTGACCAGGACAACAGGCACAATGGGGCAGTGTGAAAAGTAAGGCAGCAAAAAGTAAATAAGGCCCAGTCTTTGTCAGGGTGATTGCATTTGCCACAGTGGCCAGCAGAAAAGGGAAGCTAGTGCTGGGAGTGGAGGTCTCAAACACCCAAACCACAGACCCCAAGCCAAGCCATGCATGGCTCTTTGCATCTTAGAAGACAGGTGAGTGCCCACTTTTCCACAGATCATTGGACACCCAAACACCTTGGGGCTACCCAGGACTTACCTCACCATGCACACAACCACCCCTGCTATGGCACAGCCCCTGGTCCTATCCAGGTCGAAAGAGTTCAGATGTTACATCCCACTGACACATCTCTGAAAGTCAGAGAAAACTAAGGAAGACACAGAATACCCTCTTATTCCCTCAATTTCTCAAGCCCCTGATACAGTCATCAATATTCTTCCAGTCCCCAGTTGTTCCAGTAAGCATCACCTCCAAACCTCTCCTGAAGCTTCAAGCCTCTGGTCTCCACCAGTGTGGACAACACCCTAGCTTCCTTCATGCTGAAGAATTGATTTGAGGTAATTCACTGCATGCAGGAAGGACCACAAGCATCCTGCCCATGGCTGGCCAGAGGATCATTCCCACCAGAGAGGAACTGCAGAGGTACAGAGCTGCTCCACAGGTCCCCCTCTCCCCACAAGCTCTGGTTCTCCAACCATCTCTGCTTAATTGGAGGCCAGCTTTGAACTGCCTGTGTTTAACAGGGCCTAATCTTCAAACTGAATATATTTAATAGGGCCTGTCTTCATAATGGCTGTGTCTGAGGCCCTGGATTTCAAAGCAACTCCACTTAACAGGACTTTGGAAGCTGCAACCACATAATAGGGCCTGGTTTTAAACCAGGAGTGTTTAATAGGATCTGGTGTTTAAAGTGCACATATCTAATTGGACCTAATCTTTATAATCCTTCTTTCCTCCCTCTTTTCTGGCCATTTCTTTGCCTCCTTTGCTGCTCTCCCTCCCTTCAGCACCGAGACCCCAATCCCTGCCATGGCAGATCCCTGCCTCTACCAGGAGCCCTACGAGGGCCACGAGTTGCTCTTGCAGTGACCATCCTGAAGCGTTTGAAAACCTTCCAGGGTTTCCCAGACCAGCTCCTGATTCCCACTGCACTCCCTCTGCTCTCCATCTGCTTTTCAGGAGCTCACCCAGACCCGGCTGATCCCAGGGACACAGGCACAAGCCCATGATTAAAAGCTTGTTTTAACAGGAACATGAACAGTAAGAAAAAAAACCACAAACACCTGATTTTGTGAATGGAAAACGTGGGGTTTTTTCATCCTGTTCTGCAAAAATCACCAGCCTTTGACTATTTTATTTCCATATTGCCTTCCCCAGTGCTACGAGAGAAGTTGCACATTTTGGAAGGAAATTCCTCTCCCAGAAATAGCCAAGATGTTCAGTTTCAGAGAGTTGTAACTAAAAGACTGAAGCAACAATTTCTTTTGCTTCTTCTTTTGTCAAATGGGAAAATATTATTTTAATTTTTTAAAAATCAACTCTATTTCACAAAGTTCAGGCACGAGGAACCAGCATCTCTTCCAAACAAAGAAGCCATAAATACACACACAGAATATGTCTACAACAGCTCTGAATAGTCCCATGCCCATCTACAATGAAGTCTTAGATGTGCCCACCTGTAAGGACAGCAAAACCCCTCAGCTCACACTGCCAGAAACGCTGTATCTGCTGGGTTTTCAAGGCACGCAAGTAACCCCATGTCCATGCATATAGTTTCTGTCATAGACAGATATTTCAGGACACTTTTTTCTATGTGCTTAGAGTCCAAGCCTTCAAAATAACACAAACCATGGGGCCATACTGCGCTCTTGGTTGGTACAAAGTGAAGGAAGGGTCACAGGGACTGTGCCAGCAGTCGTTGTGCCCTACCCTCACATCGCGTTTCTGCTGCTGGCATCCATTTCCAAAATACCGCTGAGGTTATATAAGCTTCAGCAGTCAATTTTAATACCTGTGTTGACTGTGCTTTAAATTGTACTGTCCACAGGTCAGGTATTTTTTTAGCCTATGTCACATCTAAGGAAGGACACGGTAACTAAGCCATAAAGTTTACTGTCCCAGGAGCTTTCAGCTGGCTGTGGATCACAGAGCACAAGGAACAAAGTTTGATGGGCTTTGTTCCCTGCCCTGCCTGATCTCTGCCACAAACACAACCGTTCTCTGTAAAGATTTATTTCTTCAAGTGCCACTGCACAAGGGGGAGGTGTGCTCTCGAGCTCACACTGAGGCTGCCTGGGGGTCACAGCAGCCCACCCTGTACCTCGGAAGTTATGGCAGCTTGTTAGCAATCACAGAGTCAAATGAGCCTATGTCCAGCCTGGTCCCGGATCTCCTTTTCTGATGGTGCCTGGAACTTCTACTTTTGCCCAGAGACCACAGACTGTCCATGTGAAGTGTTGCCTGTAAGCAGATGCAAGGATGCAGCTGTGCATGAGCCCTGCAGGAGGTAGGAACCTAGGACAAGAGACCTGTGCCTCAGTTTCCTCCCACACCGTCCCTGCAGTGCTGGGGGGAGACAAGCCACAGGAGGAACTTGTACTGTAGGACCTTTCAGCAATGCTCCTCAGAGCCATCTACCTGCAACGTGGAAGAAACAAAGAGAAAATCTATTTGTGACCACAGCTGACCAAGAGAAATTAAAGCAGAAAGAAACCAGAGGTTGGTTTGAAGGGAAAGGAAGGATGGTGTGTGCAGCAGGGCCATCACAGGGCAGCTCTCTTCCAGCACCTGCACGGCTTGAGCGCAAGAACATCTCACATCTCCAGTCCCTTGGATGATCAATGAACCCTTCCCTAGAAATATGCATCCCTCCTACCTCCTGGTGCTGACCCCAGCACCTCTCTGGACAAGGCAGCCCAGCTGGAGCCATGCCACGGGGTTAGGCACCCACACCTGCCCAGTGCTTGCACATCCGCTGTCGTTCACCACCTGCTGGGTACTCCTGCAGAATTAATTTGCCACATTTTATTTGCAGTTGAATCAAGCTCTGGCACTGCCCTAAGATTTATGCTCCACACAAGCTTTATTGACAGACAGTGGGGTTGGGAGGTTAGAAAAGCAATATTCCCAGAATTTGCATAAAACAAGGGCATTTCATAATTTAGCTGATGCAGATTTGGATAAGATGAAATTGTTGGCCATTTTATAATTAGATGGCTAATCATAAAGTAACCTTTGTGATTCATCAAAAAACATTACTATACAAATAAATTCCTGCTTGGTACCAAACTTACTTTACCCTTGTCCTTAAGGATCAGAGACGGTAAAAGACCTTTTTGGTAGAATTCATTCTGCACCCAGCAGTAACGTTGTTTACTATGTTTTACGTATCACAAATGCTTAACCAATAATGCATTGCTTTTGGGAATGATGATCTTCCTCATGTCTTTCTATGGCTAGAATTGTTTGGCTAGCTACTCACAAATATTTTGACCTGGATCCATTGTTTTGGAGATACCCTTCTCTGCATCTCAGGGCAGGTTGAGCAGCTGAGCTAGAAGGAGTAGGAAAGTTTATTGGGGTAAGAAATATCTTGGAAAGCAGCTAGAATCATCGCTCCGGGTATGCTGGTCAATTTGTCAAGTTAATGAGTGGCCATAGGAAATATGCAATGGCTGGAAGATCCCTCCTTCAGCAAATAAAAACAAAGCTGAAGCGCCTCGTCCTGCATGCCAGTGCTGCTTTTCTCAGAAAGCCAGGCTAGGAAAGGTGATTCCTATGAAGGGACCCTCTCTGAGCCTGGGAGCCCTGGGAGCCCCTGACTCCCTGCCCATCCCACCAGTGATCTGACATCCCTGCCTGCCCCAGGACAGACTCTGCATCAGCACCTGGATGTGGAGATTCGTGTTGCTCCATGGTTAGAGCTGAAGACAGCACAGACACCCTCCACTCCTCATCTCCCCTCATATTTCTCTGCCTCATAGGGCCATTGTGAGAAAAACTCCATTAAGCAGCACACAAAAAAACCCTGCACCAACACTGGGGACTTAGCTCAACCCCAGGCCAGCCCTGACCCAAAACTCACACCGAGCTTCAGCAGCATCCAGACCTTGGGCTCCCGTTGCCACGGGCCTTTATGCCAACATCTTCTACAACTCAGACTTTACTGCAGGATCAAAGCTTGAGAGAAGGAAGCACTTTGAGCAAGCACAACTGCTTTGAGGGGGAAAAAGGAAAACAGCAGATGATTGGACATTTATACATCTGGAGGCAAAGCAACAGCCATGGTCTTCAGGACAGCACCTGCCCAGCAAAGGTGGCAAGAAACTTTCTTGGGAATACTCTCTGGAAAATAGAGAGCCACCTAATTCCTGCCATCTCTGTTTAATTTTCCATGCTTATTGTAAGAGGAATTATCTATTGTAGCTCACCCTAAATTTGTGTGCCAGTCTGTTTAACAGGTGTACTGACCATGTTTGACTTTGTCATCTGAATAAATATTGAAGCTGCTCAGGCCTCATGGATGAACAAGAATGAAAGAAGAGAAAATTGGGGGCTGGTTCATTATACAAACCATCTATGACTACATTTTTCCTCCAATGATCTCAAAATACTTTGGCAAACAGTGATTAACCCAAAGCCCTCCACACTTCCACCTTGCAGGTGGGGGCAAGGAAATAGCCAGCTTACAGCAGGTACTGCAGGAGAGGGGTCACCAAGGAGCATGAGAGGCTGCAGCTCCCTGTCTACCTCCTTGCCGCTGCTAGCTCACACTCCAATCTCTGTTCCCTAGAGTGGCTGGGTCAGCCCACTCCTCCCTCCCCAAACATCACAACCAGCACCTTTAGGCACAATTTCAATATAAACTGAACCGAGAGCTTATCCCCAGCTTTGCTGCAAGGGCCGTAACCACTGGGATGAACTCAGGTAGGAGCTGGACTTCCTTCACAGCAGCACAAGGGCCACCAGTGCTGCAGGTTGGAGAGCCAGCAGCAACAGGGCAGACTCATGTGTTCCCATATGTGCACTGCAGAGTTACTGTAGAAGCATTAACTCTCCCTCATCAGCTATACAAACAGTGCATTACAAGGTCCATTGCACAAGCACCTTCTCACTGCAGTATACTCATATTTTAATTAGCAGCTTATGCACTGATTACCTTATTGGTATCCAGCATGCTATGCAATGTGGTTGGCTCGCCCCCAGCAGGCAGGTACGAAGGCCAGCAGGCAGGCAGGCTGTGCTCACTGCCTGGCAATTATTGCAGGTTGCTAACAGCACTCCTTGCCATGCATCCCTCATTGCTCTGGGGTCTTCTTCCCTGAGGGTGAAGGAAAGCTGCTGTATGAGACAGACAGACAGTCTGCAATGGGGATGCAGGAAGGAGCTTTCTCAAAGGGGCTGAGCTGTCCAAGCTCCTGTCTGAAGGATTATCTTTGTGCTGCTGAGGTTAACAATATTCAGAGAAAAAGAGAGAAGCAGTTGGTAAGGATACAAGAAAGTAAGGGAGGATGAAGATGACTGGGAGATGAAGTGGGTAGGAAAGGTCACCATAGTAAAGGTATCATGATACAGCTATGCAAAGAGGGATGCAGGGTCTCACCATCTCTTTGTTATACCAAGTGGCTTGAAGTGCGACAAGGTGAGGGGACTCCTTGCCCTCCACCCATAGCCCACCAAGGGATCACTGGCTTGTGTTAGCCACGTTAGCCCAGGCAGCAGGATGAGAGCAACTATCAGTGTCCAAGATAGGTTGGCAAATCTTTGCAGTGTGGGGAAATGGTTGGATAAGTCAGGCTGGAGGTGTCTTATCCAACCTCCTGCTCAACACAACATTGGCACTGGCTTCAGACCAGGACAGGCTGGTATAAGCATCAAACATGTCAGGAAGGCACTGTGCCAGCCACAAGGTATTCTACCCTTACATAAACACCATCTGCAAAGCCCAGCACCCACAGCAAGTACCTTGATGTGTATACAAAACAGGAGGAAGACATACACCCTGGTTCAGCAATTAGATGCAGAGTCCTGGCAAACTCATCCAGACAATTCACCCCCACATCAAACTACTTTCAGAAAAGAGAGTACATTTAAAACCAATCCTGCTCCATCACTTTCCTGCAAGAGGCCACCTGAGACAAAGGGCCTCTGCAGGCAGAACTGTCCCTTCTCTCAGCTTTCAACATGGCAGATATTCCAGTCAACTCTTCTGCGATTGCTACAGGTCTTGGACCTTGGGTTGAAGAGCAAACTGAGGGGTGCCATCTCCAGTGGGTTCTCTGTTATTTGGAGCTGTATGGTCTTACTTTAAGTTTGTAGAGAATGAAAGACTTAGAGGGCCTTCCTTTCCTTTGACTCCCAAGTGAGGTCACTGCAAAATAGCCTTCAGGTCCAATCATGACAGGACCCAGTACCCACAAGAGTATCACAGCTGCCCTTGCAAGCCATCATGTCAGCACTTTCCAACCTTCTGCTTACTTTTCCTTCTGAGAGGAGCAGACCTGAAAAGGCAGATAGGCACCTCTAGAAAGAAGGAAGTTCAGTGCAGACTTCTTTTTTTCTAGCAATAGGTCACATATGTAGAAATGAAAGCCTTTAGAAATCATCTAACACCAAAGACCGGAGTTGTGAAGTTGAAGTGTGAAGACTTGCACAATAGCAGAGTCCACAGCTTGTCTGACCCAGGATCTGCCCCATGACCAGGACATCATGGGTTTCGTGAACTACAGCTCACATGTGGAGTTCCACTGATCTCTGAGTCTCTGCAACCCTCTGTTGGGATATGAGATGCCACTAACACCTCAGTGGCCAATTTGCTCCTGCAAAGCATGAAGGAGGCAATTCTTAAAGTAATGTGAAGTTTAGGAGACTGGGTCATCTCACCCAAAATACATCATTTACCTGATAAAGCAAAAGTCTTTGTTTAAGAGGGATTAAATAAGTTGGGGCAGGTGGGAAAGAAGAGGAGTTTGTAACCTTTACATCCAAGAAATAAACATCTTTTTAAAACTTCAAAATGAGGTCATATATCATTTACTGCCTACATACCTATCTGCCTACATCTGCACACTGCAGCTCAGACATGATGTGATCCCCTTCTAAATCTGGTGTTAATCCTAAAAGCCTAATAACCATTGACCCATCATTATTAATTAGCTTGCTGGTACCAAAATACACAAGAAAGATGATCACGTTATTAATTTCTGTACAACCTGCTGTGACTCCATCTTGGGCAGGGGGAGCTTGACAGAAAGACTACTGAAGGATTTCCCTCCATGCTCCGGCAGCACCCTGGGAATCAGCTGCTCACCTGGAGCAGAAATTCAGCTTGGATACAGTCTGAACCACAGCACAAGATAGTATCACCATAGCAAGTGTGTAATAAACATAATTATAGAAGAAACTTATGATTATTCAGAAACATGTGTGGGCAGAAGCAAGCACTAAGTGATGTAAAAGCATTTCAGTAACAGCAGCAGCGCTTTCAAAATCTGCCAATTCCATATTTTATCAGAAGAACAGTGGGAGACATTAGTGGGGGATCTAACAGGCCTTCCTACGGCCTTGATACTGCCACCAAAAGTCCAGGCTAAGCAGGGTTTACTCACACCTCCTGCTACAAAGGGCTGTCCGAGCATCACACAGTCGATGGCACTCAGCTCGCAGGTTTGCTTCCAGAAGCCATATTACTTCTTCCCAAGAAAAAGATGCACCAGTCCCTTTCCACTTTGCTTTGCCTGTCTCACCACTGAACAGAGAACCTCCAATGGAGAGCAGGGCAGGCAGACCCACCAGCAGCAGGTGGATGTCCTAGTAAAGCTCATCTGGGAGGGTCTCCTGCCTGTGAGGACACAAAGCTCTGTCACACAGCCCCAGCTTTCACTGGGAGCCCATCTGGGTACATTGGCCCACTTTTTGGCCAGTGGTCTGAGGCTGCTGATGAGCCCCAGAAGCCTAATGTTGCATTTGATTATTTATGCCTTTGGTGATACAAAGCATTACCAGACATATACTCTGTGACACCAAGAGCTGATGTGGAATGCCTGGGGCATGTTTCCTAACAGAGCTGTTATGGATTTAAATTATAGCATTTTCCAAGCACTTGCACCAAGATACTTTCAAAAGCCGCATGTGCTAAGCCTTAGCTGAATAGCTGAATGATCTCTTGCAGAGATGGAGACACAGAAAGGAGGAATTTAGCTGATTCCTTATCAGTAACACCCAAAATGGCCTTTTTTTTTTTTTTTTTCTTTTTCAAGAGGAGGACCAGGCCTTTACTTATCCTCAGAAAGCCCTGAGGAATGAGAGGTACATGCCAGAGACATGCAAAGCTGGAGATGCTCATCAGGTCCACGTTTGACCCACAGGAGCCAGGAGAAGGGGGAGATGGCCTGGATGGCACAGAAACAGTTTACAGGGAAGCTGATCTGATCCAAAGTGTTGGTGTCAGGGCTTCTGTGCTTGTGCATAATTGTCCATCAACACAAAAAAGCTTTTGGTTCCACATATCAATGTGTAACATAGCTCACACTGTCTGAGTAACACCTGAGAAGGCACCAACACAAAGCTGTTCTTGGATTCACTGGGCCAGCAGAAAGGCTCTATGTGATGCACTCACAAGGGTTTGGGAAAGACAAATGTAGTCCTTAGAGAGATTTCCTTCCTGACTGAAATGCCAGCAATGCTCCCAAATCACTGCATGGCCAAGAGCCAGATGTGGCCAAGCCAGGGAGCCAAGACACAGAGGGGCTTGAGAGTCACCCACAGGTACAAAGCCTCTCCAGAGAGCTCACCCTGCTGCCGCCAGCCAAAGTGGGGCCCTGTGAAACCCAGCAGGTCTCAGCAGAGTGTAGCACCCTCAGCCACAGCACTATCCCTGGTCTTCCACCCCCTGCAGCAAGGAAATCACCACCCCAGCTTGTGCCAGGCCAACCATCATGCAGCTCCATCGTGAG
The DNA here is from genome assembly GCF_000687185.1 of Egretta garzetta. NCBI lineage: Eukaryota > Metazoa > Chordata > Aves > Pelecaniformes > Ardeidae > Egretta > Egretta garzetta. Next base: position 707,575 of record NW_009260506.1, on the reverse strand, counting down.
GGTTGCCCTGGGCCCTATCCCCAGCATACTAGCTGGAGATCTGCTGAAGCTAACCAAGGGCTTTTTTGGGTTAAATCAGTCCCTTGCCATCTGCATGATGCTGCTCTGTGACTAGAGCCACAAGGACCAACCATCTCTCCCATCTATGGCCAGGAACTGCACCCTGAACATCTGCAATGGGGTTATCCCATCTCCACCCTGTCCTTGGGCAATGCTCTGATCTCTGACTGCCTCTCCTGCCTATCATGTGCAAACACACAGGACCTACTGCTGTCCTCCTGCTCAGATGCATCATGTCTGTGCTGAATTGCAGGTCCCACTGTTTTTCTGGGGAGGCATGGATGCGTGCACATGGCAGGGAGAGATTCAGTTTCCAGAGAAGAACAAACATGATTCACCCACTGTTTTACAGTCTGGGAGAGAAAGAATGCAGAGGAAGAGCCCCAGGACTTTGGCAGACCAGCTAGGGCTGCCAATGAGCCCTGACAAGGGGGCTGGAAGAGTTTCCCGCTATGGGACGAGAGGTGCTGGGGTACAGGAATCTCTCTTTCATTGACTTTCAAGGCAAAATCCTTGTGCATAAATGGGTGTGTACCCTCGACAGGTAACATCACCCCTTCAAAAAAACCCTTTGTTTCCCTTAAGCTCAAAACAAAAATAGATAGATCAGAGGAATTTTATTTAAAAAGCATACAGGGACAGAACTGAGTGCTGAAGATCCTTTCCGGGCAGTCACCATGCTCTGCAACAGGTGAGAGCACTTAGCTGCAGAGGGGTGGGAGGGGTGGGTCTGGCTGGGATGGCGAGGCAAGGAGCTGGGCTCTGGAAAGTTGAAGTGAGGGTTGAGAAGATAAGCTGACAAGCCAAGCACAGAGCCCCAGTGTTCGTGGGGCTGTGAAAGCACTGCCAAAGGAAGGTGAGGCTGAGCAAAGGCTTTCAGTCCTGGAACTACTAGTATGTCATAAATTACTGGACATCTGCAATTTCAGAGCTGGGCTCTGGCGAAAGCGACAGAAAATGTTGGGAACATTACCAGGCAAAACCAGCACAGAGCACCAGTGTTTGTAGGGATGTGTAAATACTGCCAAGGGAAGGTGAAGACCAGAAACAGCTTTTGGCCCTGGCACCTTTGGTGTGGGAGAAATCGCTGGAAGTTTGCCATTTTAGAGTTGGCGTATGCCAAAAAGAGAGGGAACGTTGGGCCTGTAAGACAACAAGAGAAGCATAGAGCTAGAGTGTTGGTGGGCCTGTAGAAGAGATGCCAAAGGACAGTGAGGCCAGGCCACTGCTTTTGGTCCTGGCACACTTGGTGTGGGAGAAATCAACAGACGTTTACAGTTACGGAGCTGGGCTCTACTGAAAGAGAAACAGGACATTAAGCCACTAAGCAGGCAATAGAATTGCATAGCCCCAGTGTTGGTGCAACTTTTTAAGGGCTCCTGAAAGACAGTGAGGCCAGGACATTCTCTTTGGTGATAGCACCTTTGGTGTGAAAGAAATCACTGAAAGTTTGCAATTCCGAAACTCGTCTCAGGCGAGACTTCAACAAAATGCAAGGAAGAACTTTAAAACTTTTAGAGGGCCAGAAAAGGAAAGAACCCCAGGGTTTGTGGGTCTTTTGAAGAGTGTCATAAGGGGGGTGATGCCCAGCAAGAGCTTTGGCTCCTGGCCCCTTTGGTGTGGGAGAAATCACCAGACGTTTGCAATTTTGGAGCTGGGCTCGGGTGAGATTTTGGTCATCACCGAGTTTGAATGTTTGGACTTTGAGCAGGTAAGACAAATGGAGAGCCCCAGGGTTTGTGAGGCTTTTGGTAGGCTACAAAGGCACAGTGAAGCCCAGCCACAGCTTTGGGTTCTGGCCCCTTTTGGGTGGGAGAAAGTACCGGACGTTCACATGTCCGGAGCTGGGCTTGGGCAAAGCCTTGGCCAAGAATGACCTCTAACATCAGAACTTGAAGGGGGTAAGAGAAGTGCAGATCCCAAGGGTTTGTGGGGCTTTGGAAGGGCATCCAAAGGATGGTGAGTCCCAGAAAGAGCTTTAGGTTCTGGCCTCTTTGGGGTGGGAGAAATTGTTGGATGTTCATAATTCCAGAGCCTGGCTCAGGCAAGGCCTCAAGCCAAGAGTGACCTCAAACATCAGGACTTGAAGGGGGCAGGAGAAGCGCAGAGGCCCTAGTGTTTGTTTGGTTTTGGAAGTGTTACCAAGGGAAGGTGAGGCCATACAACAGCTTTCAGTCCTGGCATCTTTGGGGGTGAAGAAATCGCTGGACATTTACAGTTTTGGAGCTGGGCTCTGCCAGGTGAAAGACATAATATTGGGCCCGTAAACATGCAACACAATGGCAGAGCCCTAGTTTTTGTGGAGCATTTGAAGGGTTGCCAAGAGATGGTGAGGTCATGCAACAGCTTGAGGTTTCTGCTGGTTCCACTGCTCACACATGTCAGCTTTGAAATAGCTCTCCTATCCAGTTTACATGAGGAGGAAGCAGCAGAAATGTGTTTCACAACGAGCTGGCAGATTTTCTAATCTGCTGTATTTTCCTGCCCTCGGGTTCTGCTCCCATGTATGGCAGCTCTTTCCCATACAGATCATGTGGCGCAGTGGGAAGAGCTCTCAGTTTCATGGGCAAGTATTTAGAAGATGTTTGGGCTGGAGCCTGTGCTTCACCTACCTATTTTATTTTTAATCATCATTTCATAGAGCTGAAGAGATGCTAAAGTGTTAACAAGAGACCTTTGTGAAGCCAACTGTAGCTAGAATATGATAATAGTCCTGAGAAAACCGAACATCCTTGAGAAGGATCCAGCTTAAAGTACTAACATTGTGTTTTAGGTTAGACTTACTAACTATATGATGTAAAAAAAAAAAACATAGTAAATTGCCTATCTATCTTTGTTGTCGGCCTTGGAAGGCATGTAGGGGACAAAACATCTAGCATTTTGTTGATATGAGGATAGTCAGGGATGGGAACCATGAGATCCGGAGGAAAAGGGGAATGTTTCAAGGATGGGAAGCTGGCAGGTACCGGCTGTGTTGTTCTGGCAGCAGAATAAGGGGGGTAAAAACCAAAGTTCACCAAAAGGACAAGGTGAAGAAGAGGAGTGGATGAAATAAACAACCCCTGAAGACCACCGACTCAAATCACTGAGTATGTGCAACTGGGAGGAGAATATGTAAATGATTCCCAGGAATTAATTTACCTATCCCTGCCTTTTCTGAGGAATGTAATGAATATGTATGTAAAATTAGTATATAAACTATGCAATTAACCCTGCGTGGCATGCACATTAGGAGGAGCAATCCCCTGTGCGTCCAGCACCACAATAAAGAATACCTGCTTAATAGTCACCAAGACTATTGAGTTCTGATTTCAGCTTTTCACGGCTTCAGAGCTCAGTCAATTGTTTCGAGGTTACTGTGAATAATCTTTATCCTTTTTTCAGCCCATTCCAATTCTATGAATAAAGAAGAGAAAAAGGATGACATTTGAAATGAAACAAGAAACTGAAAACAGAACATATTTTTAAAGCAAACTCACAACTCTAACCCCAGCAAGCTATAAACAAGTGTGTTTGGCATCTGTAGATCCCAATACCATTTGCAGGGAGAGGGAAAAAAAATTAGATTAACAGGGTTATCTGCATTTCATAAGCAAGGGACTGGGGTCCCAGCAAGGGAAAAGGTTGAATTACATCTACATATCTATTGTATATCACAGGGCAGGGGAATAACCTTGAGGTCAACTTGTGCATGTAAGTTACGACATGAGGATCAGACCATATGAAAGTGTCCAAAAGTAGGGATCCTGAACTGCCTTACCCTAACAAGTCACTAAGCCTGATTTTTTTTTTCCTCTTTTCTCCAGGCAGGGAGTGACCACTTCCACAACAAGCATTGGAGTATTTCTTCTCTTCTTGATCCACTCAAGTCTGTAGAAGGAAAGCCTGTTTCACTAGACTGCTAAGTGTTTATCCACCATCCTGCATCCTCATTGTGCTCTCTCAGCTCTTCGTCATAATCTGTCCTCCCTGGGCCTCAAAGGGCTTCATCATGGGTCAACCAGCCTTTCAGTCAACATCATCAAACTCATCTCATTGCAAGAGAAGGATTGATACTTGCACTTATTATCCAAGATGTGCCTGAGATTT
>NW_009260506.1:701093-703366 GCF_000687185.1 Egretta garzetta | reverse complement strand
TATGATGTGTGGAATCCTTCACTTCTGCTTCTCCCACCACTTCCGGAGGAAGCACGGGCTGCGAGGAGGGAAGGGGACTTGGCAGCTTCGGCCACGACGCAGCTCTGCGGTGAGGCAACACTCCCCCTTAGCGGTAGATGCCGAGAACACAACTTGTATTGCATTTCCCTGCCAGCCCTGCCTACCTGCAGCATTTCATCAGCTGGCGCCGGGCTGCCAGCAGCATTTTTCTTGATGGCACCTCACGACCGGTGGTATTTCCCCTGCTGGCCCCTGAATGCCTGAGGCATATCCCTTGCTGTTCCTGGCCTCTGGTGGCATTTCCCCTGCAGGAACCTACCTGCTGATGGAATTTCCCCAGCTGAACCCTGCCTGCCGGCAGAATTTCCCCTCCCAGCCCTTGCCTGCCCGGCAGCACATCCCCTGCTGGCCCCTGCCTGACAGCTGCATGTCTCCAGCTGTCACTTGCCTGCTGGCAGTATTTTTCCAGCTGAATCCTGCCTGGCGGCTGCATTTTCCCTACCATCTTCTGCTTGCTAGTAGTATTTTCCCTGCTGGTCCCTGCCTACCAGCTGCATTTCCCGTGGTAGCACCTGCCTGCCAGTGCCATGTCCCCTGTTGGCCCCTGCCTGCAGGTAGCATTTCCACTGCCAGTCCCTGCCCATTGGCAGCATTTGCCCTGCTGGCCTCCGTCCGCCAGCAGCAGTTGCTCTGCCCATGCCGGTCTCCTGGCAGCACTTCCCCTGCTGGCCTTTCCCAGATGGCCCTTCCCTGTCGATGGAATTTCTCCAGCAGGACCTTACCTGCCGGCAGCATTTTCCAGCTGGCCCCTGCCTGCAGGTGGCATTTCCCCAGTTGGCGCCTGCCTGTCCAGCATTTCCCTTCACTGCGCCTGACTGCCAGTGGTGTTTTCTATGCTGGAACAATATAGAATTTCTGGCTAGTTTAATTTAATATCCAAAATAAGAAAATGTTTAATTTGTCTCCCTAATAAAACCTTTCTTTTAAAAAAGGAGAGATGGAGAAATAGTACTCAAAAAAGAGAGAACAGGATCTCCTGACATACAGTCTAGTACTAACATTGAGAGACCAGAAGTCAAAAGACAAACTGATTGTGTTTGGACTCAAGAGTCATTTCATTTCAGTGCTGAAATTGATATAGTTAGGAATATGCCTTGGAGAACATGATGGCCAAGTTAGAAGAGAAGATTTGGCTGATACAGGTTAAGCAGTAGCCAGACTTGAGTGAAAAATAGTCATATTGGGAAGACGACAGAATGTTATTGCTTCCACTAAGTTTTTATTCTAAGTACTAGTGTTAAGGAAATAAGACCTATCTCTTGAAAAGCTATGATTTCAGCTATAACAAGATAAAATGTGTGGTTATTAGAATAAGAAAATCACAGAATCACAGAATGGCAAGGGTTGGAAGGGACCTCTGGAGATCATCTAGTCCAACCCTCCTGCTAAAGCAGGTTCACCTAGAGCAGGTTGCACAGGACATCATCCAGGCAGGCTTTGAATATCTCCAGAGAAGGAGACTCCACAACTCCCCTGGGCAGCCTGTTCCAGTGCTCTGTCACCCTCAAAGTAAAGAAGTTCTGCATATTCAACTGAAACCTCTTCTGCTTCAGTTTGTGCCCATTGCCCCTTGTCCTGGCGCTGGGCACCACTGAGAAGAGTCTGGCTCCATCCTCGTGACATCCACCCTTCAGATACTTGTAAGTATTGATGAGATCCCCTCTCAGTCTTCTCTTCTTCAGGCTAAACAGGCCCAGCTCTCTCAGTCTTTCCTCATAGGGGAGATGCTCCAGTCCCCTAATCATCTTTGTTGCCCTCCTCTGGACTCTCTCTAGGAGTTCCTCATCCTTCTTGAACTGGGGAGCCCAGAACTGGACACAGTACTCCAGGTGGGGTCTCACCAGGGCAGAGTAGAGGGGGAGGAGAACCTCCCTCAGCCTGCTGGCCACCCTCCTCCCTCATCTTAATGCGCCCCAGGATGCCATTGGCTTTCTTGGCAACAAGGGCACACTGCTGGCTCATGGTCAGCTTGTCATCCACCAGGACTCCCAGGTCCCTCTCGGCAGAGCTGCTTTCCAGCAGGTCAGCCCCCAGCCTGTACTGGGGCATGGGGTTCAACCTACCCAGGTACAGCACTCGACACTTGTCCTTGTTGAACTTCATCATGTTCCTCTCTGCCTGTCCAGGTCCCTCTGAAAGGCAGCACAGCCTCCCGGTGTATCAGCCACTCCTCCCAGTTTTGTGTCATCAGC
>NW_009260506.1:678877-700927 GCF_000687185.1 Egretta garzetta | reverse complement strand
CCTCTGAGCTCTGCCATTCAGCCAGTTCCCGATCCACCTCACTGTCTACTCATCCAATCCACGCTTCCTGAGCTTCCCTATGAGAATGTTATGGGAGACAGTGTCAAAAGCCTTGCTGAAGTCAAGGTAGACAACATCTACTCCTCTCCCCTCATCTACCCAGACAGTCATGCCATCATAGAGAGCTATCAGATCGGCTAAGCATGACTTCCCCTTGGTGAATCCATGCTGGGTACTTACACTTGCTTGTAGATCACACCCAGAATGAGTTGTCCCATCACCTTTCTGAGGATGAAGGTGAGACTAACCAGCCTGTAGTTCCCTGGGTCCTCCTTCTTGCCCTTTTTGAAGACTGGAGTGACATTGGCTATCCTCCAGTCATCAGGCACCTCTCCTGTTCTCTGTAAACTTGCTGAGGGTAAACTCTGTCCCCTCGTCCAGGTTACTGATGAATAAGTTGAAGAAGACTGGGCTGAGTACAGAACCCTGGGGAACTCCACTAGCTACTGGCCTCCAACTAGACTCTGCACTGCCAATCAGAACCCTCTGAGCTCTGCCATTCAGCCAGTTCCCGATCCACCTCACTGTCTACTCATCCAATCCACGCTTCCTGAGCTTCCCTATGAGAATGTTATGGGAGACAGTGTCAAAAGCCTTGCTGAAGTCAAGGTAGACAACATCTACTCCTCTCCCCTCATCTACCCAGACAGTCATGCCATCATAGAGAGCTATCAGATCGGCTAAGCATGACTTCCCCTTGGTGAATCCATGCTGGGTACTTACACTTGCTTGTAGATCACACCCAGAATGAGTTGTCCCATCACCTTTCTGAGGATGAAGGTGAGACTAACCAGCCTGTAGTTCCCTGGGTCCTCCTTCTTGCCCTTTTTGAAGACTGGAGTGACATTGGCTATCCTCCAGTCATCAGGCACCTCTCCTGTTCTCTGTGACCTTTCATAGGTGATGGAAAGTGGCTCAGCAATGACATCTTACAGCTCCCTCAGCACTCACGGGTGCATTCCATTGGGGCCCATGGATTTGTGGGTGTCCAGCTTACTTAAAAAATGCTTAACCTGGTCCACCTCAACTGAGGGAAGGTCATCCTTTCTCCCGGCTTGCTTGCTTACCTCCAAGGACTGGGAAGCCTGAGGTCCAGCCTTGGCAGTGAAGACTGAAGCAAAGAAGGCATTCAGTAATTCCACCTTCTCTGCTTCCTCCATCACCAGGGCACCCACTTTGTTTAGCAGCAGTCCCACATTTCCCCTAGTCTTCCATTTGCTGCTTTCTGTTTGCTGCTAATGTACTTTAAGAAGCCCTTCAAGTGCAGAGAAGGAGCAGAGAGCCCAAGAATTAAGGGGTACTAATTCAAAAAGAGGGGCTTTCATTCTCATTTACACTAAGGGCTATTATTATTATTTACATTCTTACAGATGGGTCCTTTTTATACTCTGAAGCTCCCAAAGAACCTCATCCTTTACTGTTACAGATAATGTTCATGCAAGTCTCTGCAGACCTTTGTTTACATCTAGGATGGCCTTGTTAACCTGGTATAGACTGCTCTTGATCTGCTAGTACTAGCTTCTGAAGAAGCTGTCCAAGGAATAGCTTCCTACCTTCCCTCATCAACACTGGGTCCCAGGCACAGTGGCAGATGGTTCTAATTGCTAACCCTTTTTTGCAGAAGTGTACTTGTTCCCTTGATTAGGCTTAATGTCTGATTTTGATTTTTGTATTATCACGTGTAATCCATATGCAGTAAACAAGATAGCTTGTCATCTATGCTAAACTGTCTCTTTGCCAACACTGCTGATCTCACACTGCCCAGGAGGTCTGGAGTACAGGTGGAACCTTTATTTTCCTTCTCTAAATGCTGGTGAGAGACCTTTGTACGTTCTTGAAATGCAATGATACACTGCAGTTTTTGGATGGGTTGAGAGGCAGGACACAGCATTTGGGTGAGCAGACAGAAAGGATACCAGTAAGTGTACAAAATCTGTGAAGAAAAAGAGGGTGGAATACCTTGCCTGTGGCATATGTCTTGTTACATGCAACAGGAGTTGGAAATGAATCATGATCTTTCTTTCTTGTAGGTGCAGCCCACTCAGAAATACCCTGATATCCCCAAACCAACAGAGCCTTGAAAGATGACATGGGATCTAATATCCATGAGAAAACAAACCAAAAGAAAACAAAAACTATCTTTCTCAGAGAAGAGAAAACTAGAAAAAAACCAAAACCTATTACAATGTTTTATGTGAATCGCGCTAAGATGCAGATGGGCCTTGAGAATGACAAAGAAAAATATGTCCATGGTAGTCTATAGAAACTGATAAGGGCTTTTAATGCTTTTTTAGTTTTCAGTTTTCCAGGCTGAGGAGTTGCCAGACCCTCAGTGCATCTGTGTTTAATGCCTCTAGTCAAGGACTTTTACCAGAAGGTCAAAGTATACTTTGATCACAATAACTTGAGGTGTTGCAGCATGTTCAACTGACTGCAAGTGCAATGATACCAATTCTTGTTTATCAATTGGCAGTAAATGGCACTGATGGGCATGACTTCATGTAAGGAAGCTAAGCGGTAGCTCTGACTCAGCGTGGGCAGGGACAAGAGTGATGGCAACAGTTTAAAACCCAGTGTACCCACCATTTCAATGAAGCCACTGAGGCGAAGGGTTCTGGAGCAAAGGATCACACCAGGAGACCCTTCCTAAAGCAGCTGTGAAGGCAAAAGTGCAGGGAGAGGGTACCCCAGCCCCACCCCCTGAGTGCGAAAGAGTGAGCTCCTGAGGACTGGCAGGGGGACAAGAGTGACGGCAGCCAAAGAGGAAGTGGAAAGGTTAAGGAGTATCAGGGAATGTGAGAGAGAGATAGACTTGTGGAGCTACACCCTATCATCCCTGAGGCCAAGGCAGCAGATGGAGGCTCCACAAGAAGCAGAGGATCCCCTACCCTCTTGCCACCAAGCAGAAGGAGGGGACCTAAGAGTTGGTGGGGGGGGAATGGAATCAGGTCCCTGCTCAGGGTGACAGGTATATCCCCTCCTGGCCTCCCTCACCTTCTCAGTTGCTCTTACACAACAGATATGGAGCTCTGGAACTTGAGGGCCAGGCGAATGAGGGTGTAGGTGAAGGTCCATCCAGGGGCTTTCCTAGTGTGAGTCAGTCAGCCCCATGCATTATGACTGCCTCTGTTAAGAAAAAAAGGAGGGTAATTGTTGTAGGTGATTCCCTTCTGAGGGGAACAGAAGGCCCAATATGCACACCAGACCCATCCCACAGGGAAGTCTGTTGCCTCCCTGGGCCCAGGTTAGAGACATTACTGGGAAACTCCCTGGTCTGGTACAGCCCTCTGATTATCACCTTATTATCACCTGCTATTGGTTATGCAGATTGGCAGTGTTAAAGTTGCGGAGAGAAGTCCAAAAGCGATCAAAAGGGACTTCAGGGCACTGGGGCAATTGGTTGAAGAATCAGGAGCACAGGTAGTATTTTCCTCAATCCCATCAGTGGCAGGGAAGAAGACTGAAAGGAACAGGAAAACTCACCTGATTAACATGTGGCTCAGAGGCTGGTGCCATTGGTGGAATTTTGGAGTTTTTTGATCATGGGGAGATTTGCACGGCACTGGGCCTGCTGGCAACAGATGGAGTTCAGCTATCTCAAAGGGGGAAAAGGATTCTCACTCATGAGTTGGCAGAGCTCATCAACAGAGCTTTAAACTAGGTTCAAAGGGGGAAGGGTATAGAAAAGCCTAGGGGTGGCATGCCAATGTTGGGGGTGAAACCAACAGCCCAGCTCAAGTGCATCTACACCAATGCACACAGCACAGACAACAAACAGGAGGAGCTGGAAGCCATTGTGCAGCAGGATAGTTATTACTTAGTTACCATCACAGAAACATGGTGGGATAACTCTCATGACTGGACTACTGCAATGGATGTCTATAAGCTCTTCAGAAGGGATAGGCAAGGAAGGAGAGGTGGTGGTGTGGCTCTGTGTGTTAGGGAGTGTTTTGATTGTATAGAGCTCAATGATTGTGATGATAAGGTTGAGTGCTTACGGGTAAGGATGAGAGGGAAGGCCAACAAGGCAGATATACCGCTGGGAGTCTGTTATAGACCACCCAACCAGTATGAAGAAGTAGATGGAGCATTCTACAAGTGGCTGGCAGAAGTCTCACAATGACTAGCCCTTGTTCTCTTGAGGGACTTCAGCTTACCAGAGGTCTGCTGGAAATGCAACACAGCAGAGAAGAAACAGTCTAATGCTTGTTATTACCAGGGCAAAACTCCCACTTCTCTTGTATAGACAGGAATGGCCAAGCTCTTGTTCAGCCTTGGCTGTAATACCTGCTATCATTTGTCAGCCTTCACATAATCAGGTAATTTAATGTAATTCCTACACTTTCAATCAAGCCTGGTGAGCAGATGGCAGAATTCAAGCCCATAGATCTTGTCTAATGATGCAGTCTCATTCCAGACCTGAAGCCAGCTGCCGGTGCCGTCTCTGTGTTCACAACGGAGCTCAGCTCTGCTTACGTGGCTGCAGTGTAGGCTTGGGAAATGGGAGTCTCTGGACTGGGGTGGGATCATCAGCCAGGCAGCGTCAACTTTCATTGAACAGCTGGAACAGTTTCTTGCTGTATGACCACAGAGACCAGGTGATGGCTGTGCTGAGATGAAACAGCACGGGGTACCACAGGGTGGTGGGACTTGGCCAGTGCTATGCTCCTGCTGCACCTTCCCATGCCTGAGCAGAGGGGCAGCTCTGTTGGCATCTCAGCACCGTGCTTTGAGCAGTTTGGACAAAGCTTGATGGTGTCTCCAGCACTGAATAAATACTTTCCAGTCAATGGGTAAAAGAACAGTCTCTGTGTTTCAGAGCCATGATGCTGCCATACAGCATCTCAGCTAATGAGAAAAAAAGCAAATGCATAGGGATGAAGAAGCACAGAAGTTAGAGATTTGTATGATCTCAGCTCTGTCTTGATCTGTAAGTTTGGCCAAGAAATGTGATGTCCCATGTCTTATCTATTCTGTTTCTAAAGAGTAGTAACACTCACCTTCCACACTGAAGAAGACACAAAGCTTAACCCACAAATGTCTGTGAAATACTTTGATGGGGAAATTTGAGAAGTTTGTTACTGGGCAAGATTTGAGCAGACCTTTCCAGACAGCTGCTCTAAAATAATAATTTGCTTTTGAAACCAGGCAGACATTCTTCTGGGAGTCTGTTACAGACAACCTAACCAGGATGAAGAGGTAGATGAAGCATTTTACAAGTGGATGGCAGAAGTCTCACAATTGCTAACCCTTGTTCTTGTGGGGGACTTCAACTTACTGGAGCTCAATGATTGTGATGATAAGGTTGAGGGCTTAATGGGTAAGGATGAGGGGGAAGGCCAACAAGGCAGATATACCGCTGGGAGTCTGTTATAGACCACCCAACCAGGATGGAGAAGTAGATGAAGCATTCTACAAGTGGCTGGCAGAAGTCTCACAATGACTAGCCCTTGTTCTCTTGAGGGACTTCAACTTACCAGACATGTGCTGAAAATACAACACAGCAGAGAAGAAACAGTCTAGGAGGTTCCTGGAGCATGTGGAAGATAACTTCCTGACACAGCTGGTAAGTGAGCCTACCAGGGGAGGTGCCCTACTTGACCTCCTGTTTACTAACAGAGGACTGGTGGGAGAGGTTGTGGTTGGAGGCTGTCTTGGGCATAGCAACCATGAAATGATAAGAGTTCTTGATTCTTGGCAAAGTAAGGACGGGGGTCAGTGAAACCACTACCATGGACGTCAGAGAGCAGACTTTGGCCTATTCAGGACACTGGTTGGGAGAGTCCATTGGGAGTCAGTCCTGAAGGGCAAAGGGGTCCAGGAAGGCTGGGCATTCTTCAAGAAGGAAGTCTTAAAGATGCAGGAGCAGGCTGTCCCCATGTGCTGTAAAACAAACGAGCAGGAAAGAAGACCAGTCTGGTTGAACAGGGAGCTTTTTCTGGGACTCAGGAAAAAAAAGGAAAGTTTACCACTTTTGGAAGAAGGGGCAGGCAACTCAAGAAGAGTACAGGGATCTCGTTAGGTCATATAGAGAGAAAATTAGAAAGGCAAAAGCCCAGCTAGAACTCAACCTGGCCACTGTTGTAAGAGATAACAAAAAATGTTTTTATATAAATGCACCACCAACAAAAAGAGAGCCAGGGAGAATCTCCATCCTTTATTGGATGCAGGGGGGAACACTGCCACGAAGGATGAGGAAAAGGCTGAGGTACTTAATGCCTTCTTTGCCTCAGTCTTTAATAGCTGGACCTGTTATCCCCAGGGTATTCAGCCCCCTGATCTGGAAGACAGGGACAGAGAGCAGAATAAAACCCCAGGAGGGGAGGTTCCAGGAGGAAGAAGTTAACAACCTGCTGTACCACTTGGACAATCACAAGCCTATGGAGCCAGATGGCATCCACCTGAGAGTACTTGAGGGAGCTGGCAGAAAAGGTTGCAAAGTCTCTTTCCATCATTTATCAGCAGTCCTGGTTAACAGGGGAGGTCCCAGGTGACTGGAGGCTTGCCAGTGTTATGCCCATCTACAGGAAGGACGATCTGGGGAACTACAGGCCTGTCAGCCTGACCTTGGTACTAGGGAAGATTATGGAGCTGTTCATCCTGAGTGTGCTCACCAGGCATGGGAAGGACAACCAGGGGTTCAGGCCCAGCCAGCATGGGTTCATGAAAGGCAGGTCCTGCCTAACCAACCTGATTTCCTTCTATGACCAGGTGACCGGCCTAGTGGATGAGGGAAAGGCTGTGGGTGTTATCTACCTGGACTTTAGTAAAGCCTTTGACACTGTATCTCACAGCATTCTCCTAAAGGAGCTGGTGGCTCATGGCTTAGACAGGTGTACCCTTTGCTGGGTAAAAAACTGGCTGGATGGCCCAGCCCAGAGAGTTGTGGTGAACGGAGTTAAATCCAGTTGGCGGCCAGTCACAAGCGGTGTTTCCCAGGGCTCAGTTTCGGGGCCAGTCTTAATATCTTTGTCAATGACCTGGATAGGGGATTGAGCGCCATCAGTAAGTTTGCAGATGACACCAAATTGGGTGGGAGTGTCGATCTGCTCAAGGGTAGGGAGGCTCTGTAGAGGGACCTGGACAGGCTGGATTGATGGGCTGAGGTCAATTGTATGAGGTTTAACAAGGCTGAGTGCTGGGTCCTGCCCTTGGGACACAACCACCCCATACAACGCTACAGTCTTGGGGAAGAGTGGCTGGAGAACTGCCTGGCAGAAAAGGACCTGGGGGTACTGGTAGACATCCGTCTGAGTATGACCCAGCAGTGTGCTCATGTGGGCATCCTGGCTTGTATCAGGAATAGTGTGGCCAGCAGGAGTAGGGAAGTGATCGTGCCCCTGTACTCAGCTCTGGTGAAGCCACCCCTCAAATGATGTGTTCACTGTTGGGTCCCTCACTGCAAGAAAGACATTGAGTTGCTGGAGCATGTCCAGAAAAGGGCAACAAGGCTGGTGAAGGGTCTGGAGAACAAGTCTGATAAGGAGCAGCTGAGGGAACTGGGGTTGTTTAGTCTGGAGAAGAGGAGGCTGAGGGGAAACCTTATCATTCTCCCCAACTACCTGAAAGGAGGGTGTAGTGAGGTGGGTGTTGGTCTCTTCTAGCAAGTAGTTAGCAATAGGAAGAGAGGAAATGGCCTCAAGTTTTGTCAGGGGAGGCTTGGATTGGGTATTAGGAAAAATTTATTTACTGAAAGAGTGGTCAAGCACTGGAACAGGCTGCCCAGAGAGGTGGTGGAGTTACCATCCCTGGAGGTGTTCAAAAAAACATGTAGATGTGGCACTTTGGGATCTGGTTTAGTAGGCATGGCGGTGTTGGGTTAATGGTTGGACCTGATGATCTTGGAGGTCTTTTCCAACCTTAATGATTCTATGATCTTTCCAACCTATTAATTTTCTTTTCCTTGTGATGTTGCTTATTACTGTTTACATCCTTCTGGTGAAGGTCTGAGGCAATGAATCTAAGTTTGCCCAAAAAACTTAGAGCTATGGCTCCATGACATGATTTATCTCTTATCCCCCTCCCTGATAAATTCATTCCTGTGTGGTATCATCAAAGCATTCCTAGGATGAACCACTAGAACTGCTCTGCTGGCAATTCATTCTAGCTACCAGCAAAGTATAGTTTTTATAATGTTAACCACAATAAGCAATTTTGCCAGCATAGCTATATTGAATCACAGATCATACCTCATCACAACTTTTTTTAAGCATAGAACTGAACTATTTAACAATAAGACTGCTGTATAACATCTTCACTGACCTACCCATTGTAAATTACATTGTATTCAGTGGACTTTGGGTTTACAGCAGTATGAGTCAGAGTCAAATTTAGTCCAAGCAGATCCATTTTGAGCTTTCTTATAATTGATGTATCTGATAAAAGATTCAAGTATTTTATTCCCCTCCAGCTCTCTAATTGTTTTCTAGCATTCATTCATCTGTATATTTGTATTTTATTTTGTTTTATTTTAAAGCAACTGGGACAGATCATCAGCTGAGGTAAACACATACATATAGTTTGGTGTCCCTTGTAGAAATTTGTTTGTTTGTTCACCTCCAATATTTGCAGTAAAGAGCAAGTGTATTCCTCTGGAGTTTAGTTGCTGACTACTAGAAAGACAAGTTCTGAAGCCAGCTGTGTAGTTTACACAGGATTCTGCTTAATGCTATATAGAGAAACAGTGTTTGGTTTATTGTACTGGTACATTACACCTCCACATGCTAGTATTTATAGATGTGTATTTTTCAAATATGTTCACCATCAGAAATGTAACTGAAAAAAAAATACAAGAACTGCCTGCACTTACTATTGCCATCTATACATCTGATTCTTCTTTCATTTACATTAGTGTAAATCAAGGGTAATTCTACTGTTAGCAGTGAAATTACAGTGATGCAGAAGTGACATAACTAAAAGGCAAATAAGGCCCTGAATCTTTTTTGAGGGATGCTGACTTACTTATTGAAACAAAAAAAAAAAAAGCTGTAATTACTGTCAGCAGCATTGTGGAACTAAATATACAGCAGAAGCTTTTCATGTATTGTCAGCCAAATTATCAGTTCTGATTTTAGGATTTTTATTGTGAGACAGGATTAGCTTTCATGGGAGAAGCAAAATGGATACAGGCTAGTTTTTAGGAAATGGATTAAACAGACAGTTTTAGAAAGATTTTTTTAAACTTGTATATCAAGCAAAAAACTTTTCTTTCAAATCATATAGTAGAATCTGAATTCCTAGGTGTAAGGTTACAACTGAGGTTATGGTTTGGACTTAAAAGACACAAGAGTCAATACCACACCTCAGTTACAATAAGCTCTTTGACTGCAGTGGTGTATCAAGAACATGAAGTTGGTGAATGGCAGGCTCTCCTATTTAAAGTTTGAGACTTACCAAGATTAAAGAACAGTTATCTATGGGCTTTCATTGAGTAACAAGTACTCATACTGGGAGATCAAGTCTATTTAGTTTTAAGACTACTTTCACCTCCCCTTGTGATTTGCAACGGAATACTTACTGTGATTATGATTAGGGTTGTGGAACTAAAGTTAAATGAGAAGGCATTCGAGTATAGTGCTTTGTATTAAGTTAATATTAAGTTGAGGTTCAGAGTTAGGGAAAGGGTTAGGCCCTTATAAGAGAGAAGAGCTAGTGTTTGACCCGGTCTCCAAGCACCTATTTGCCTAAATTTAAGGTAGGAAATGTCAACAGGTACTGAAGTATATTTAGGTTTGAACTTTGTCAAGGGTTGAGTTTTGGTGAGGATTCTTCTTAGGACTGAAACTCACTGGGGTTTGTTTTTTGCTAGGCCTATTTTACAAGGACAAATTTGCATTAATTGAGGTCTGGTATTATCAGTGGCTACAGATGTAAGTCAGGCTGAAAGCAGTTGCTTTCTTCAAGTTAACAAGAGAACTGAGAATAGGTTTAGGATTAAGATGCAGGTTAAGCTTTGGGTTCTGACTCCTTAAGGGAGGTTAAGCTAGAGTTTATAATAGGTCTCTGAGTTCACAGTACCACTCATACCACCAAAGCTTGCCTATTACATTCATCTTTGGAGATTATAAAGTATTTTCTTAGCATTAGAACTACGACCAAGGTAAAATTAGGGTTAGCGTTCAGACTCATCAAGGGAAGTGAATTAAGGTTAGGCCTGAGTCTGAAAGGGGTGGCTACAAAAAATTTACCACAGGATCTATGGGGATGATCAGACTGTGTTCAGTTCTACAGCGGGTTGGACTCCTTACTTAGTTTAAAGTTAAAACTCCTTAGGTTTAACATAACAGTCAAAGTTAGGACTGGGCTTAATGTTCGATGTAGGGTTCTGATTCTCTTGAGTATACACGGAATTGTTCAGAAAGCCATTCAAGGAGCAGATGAGACAAGTTTACTGTTGGTATCATCAGGTGTTGATGAACAATTGTTTTTTGGACTGCTGTAGGTCACTAGCTGAGAGAAAACAGTGAGGTTAGACTTAGGGCTAGAATTAATGTTAGAGAATAAATTTTCCAGGAAAGATGAGCTAAGATCAGGCCTTCATTTACTGGGATAACATAAGAGATGTTTGGAGAAGTAGTATTCATTTTGTGGAGAAGGACTGCCTGCTCAGACTTATCAAAAAGGAGGATGGAGCTTAGCTTAAATATCAGTAACACAAGCTCTTAAGTGTCTAGGAAACGGCATTTAGTGCAGGAGCTGGAAGATGAAGAAGGACTTAAAGTTTGCCATATAGCTAGAGTTAGGCCTGAGCTTACAAGGGACAGCTGAGTTTAATACTAATTTTAGGTTGTTAACTGTTACAAGTCAGCAAAACATAAGCAGTTTGGTGACTCACATCCTTTTAGCAATTCCTATTATGCATGGCACCAACATCACCATTATTTTAAACCAAAAGAGACAGTCATCCATTCCAAATGGGACATCTTGCAGGAAACAGTTTCGCAAATGCAGTATAATCTGAAAAAAATATATGCCACTCCTCACTGGGTTCCATGTGCTGGAAATATCACTACATAGAAAATTCAGGTATCTGAAATGGATTTGCAAAATTTCTTTTCTAGAAACAGGCATACAAAATATTAGATGTCCTTTTGACTCCAGCAAATTCTTTGGAATTGCCCCAGGAGAGTGCAATGAATCCTGTAAGTTACATACAGTTTGTTTATGGGACCTGTTCTTTCTGCTTGACTTCTCATCAGTCTGTTCCATTTTCTCACCAGTTTGCTTTTGTATTACTTTTAATGGCCTAAGAGAACTTATTGTGCTGTTTACTCACCAAAAGAGCACACCTGGTAAAAACCCATAGCTTATTCTCACAAATGTAATAAAATAGGAAATTTAAGGAGCTAAAATGTGATCTGCAGAAGTACTCAAAGGTAGATTAAACCGTTTCAGCAATACCATAGTTTACAAAACCTAGGGGACAAGATAGATATCCAGCAGAGGGCTTTCCTCAGCCACAATAAAAGTAACTCAGAAATACTAGTATTTATGCCATAACAAGGCACTCACCCCATGATGATATTCTGCCTAGAATATCTTTGTCCATGACAAAGAATCGCAGGTCTGTTATTTATATGCTTTCCTGTTTTATTATTGACTGTCTCTCACTTCTTTGAGCTGCAGGTAACAGGGATCACATGCTAGGAACTCCCACCCACAACGCAGAACCTCTCTAATTTCTGTTTTCTTGAAACAGAGCCTTCTTCCTCTTTGTTTCTTTCTCTCTTTTTCTCTTTCATAGAAATTTGAGTATTTTTAAAATACAAGCACATTCCTTGGTAAGTCAGCTAAAGAGCAGTTAGCATGCAACTGGATATAGAGGCCAAGGATACTTGAATCATTTGTACCAAACTAATGAGTTAACTAGATCAAAGACTGCTTGAGGATACAAGAAAGAGAATGTGCAAGAGGTGGAGAATAGTTCTTTTAAAAATCTGTAATTCAAAAGAAAGTGCAACCTTTATGAGAGATTATGACCTTTTTCCATTACTCACATGCAAAAAAGGTCAGGCTGGGTATGATTCAGAGGTGTTCCCTGAGGCAATCTCTGGTCTCACTGGGTAATAGTCTGGGCACACATAACTGGAGACAATTCCCACAGAGCATTTTCCATGCTCGCTTAATATAAGGACAACAGCTGAAGAAAGATAGATCAGTTCTACGTGGGACCTTGTCAGAGTGTCAGAAGTTTAAGACTGTAAGCTCACACAGCCAGACAGCTACTTAATAAAAAATGGTGTCTGCATGTAACATTGGCTTTTCAAAAGGCCCAGATCTCTCTTCTCATCCCTGCCTGTTTGAAGCATCACTTATTGCTAAAGAAACTAGTTCTTGCTCACATATTTGGATAGTTTTACTTCGCCCTGCTGGAATCCATGGGTGTCTCTAGTTTGTATTTTATGGGCCACTTTGTGTCTTCTTTCAAAACAGTCCATACTGCAGCAAGTCAACTGGAAGGTATGTTGCAGATTTCAGTTACCCAGGCAGACTCAGTGGTTTAATATGTTGTTAAACAGTCTATGATCAGGTGTTGTGAGGCAGCCATGTAAATGGAAGGCCAACAGCCAGTCTTGTGTCTGCTGTTCAGAGGCCACACAGATTAATCCATTTAGTTTTATTTGCACAGAACACTCAGAACTCCTTTTCAATATTCACACTGGGAGTATTGTGCGTTTTATTGGCAAAAGCATCGCTTGACACAGCTAATAGAAAGTTTCTCTACAGCTTCTCGACTAGAATATTTCAACGGAGGCAATTCAGTGGTACAGGGAGGAATCTGCCTGCACCTTTGCAAGTAACACTACAAAAATACAATGAACGAAAGGGTACGAAATGAGAATAAATGGCCTGATTCTCTAGGGTCCACAGGGATTGCACAGTGCAGAAAGGAAAAGCTTTCACATTTTCTAAAACACTTTATGTCCTTTTTATTTGCTATTCATGCCTGAACTGCCCTTATGGATTTTCAAACCACTTCTGCTGAGTGCAAGCTATTAATCCAACTAGGGAATAGAAACATTTTTGTGTGATTTACATAACCAACTAACATGATCAGATTGAATTTCAAGCATCAGTTGACAGATGGAGGCAATGACAGAAAGCGATGCATCGAAAATTATCTATAGACAGAATATATTCTTTCCCCTCACAAGTGTATCATCATAAAAACCATGCTTCACTTACAAATTCCAATTCTTCAGGCACCATAGAGAAAAAAATGCATTACGGAATCAATATCTGGAGTGAAAACAAAGCCTCCAGATTTGTTTTCTGCAGAAAACCTGCAGAAAAAAAATAAAAGAATTTTAAAGATTGCCTAAAATCACATCTACTTGGGAGCATTCTATGGAAAGGAAAAACAGGCAGCACCCATGAGCAAAGCATTCCCTCTGACTTACTTGCTAATGTTTCCTCATATCTCCTACTGATGTCAGTGTAAGGTTACAACTAACTGGCTCTTTGAAAATCAAGCCTGTTATTTAGGTGGTCATAAATGCTATTTGAATTTATCCTAGTAGATGTCATAGCATTTGAAGTATTGTTGGTTTTCGAGTATTGTTAGTAGATGGGAGCACATCTGTATTGGGCTTACTAATTTGAAAAAGCCAAGGGAGTTAGACACCCATGCTGAGTAAGATGCACTGTTTCTGATTATACCGTGGTTTTCCTTTGGAATTGTGTTCTTAGTTTGGTTTATGCTTTTTCCACTTTAAGCCAGTTTTCTTCACTTGAGGGCGCTAAAGGCCTAACTAGAAAAGTGAATGCACCACTTAAGTTCACAAGCTGTACTGCTCAGAAGTATCACAAGACAAAAAAAAAAAAAAAAAGAAAAAATGATTACAAAGTTTAAATAATAATTTGTAGTTATACATATTAACATGATGAAATATCAGGTGCTAGAGGTGGAAAGAAACTATTGTCATACAGATCATAACAGATGGCCATGCAATGCTGTCTGCCTTGGATCAGATCACCAGAAGCTCATCCAGGAGAAGAGTGTCATATCTGCTTCTCTGTGAGCTATACTTTTTCCACACAGGTGAGCAGACAGATACACATCAGAGTTAGCTAAATAGGGACCTGAAGATTTTGTTTGCACTTTCCTCCATCAGATGTGATCCTAGTCCCCCCCCAATCCATTTATGTCCCAATTCACAGCTACCATTCAGCTTGTTTTAGTTTCAGGAGTTACTGTTTAATTCAACAGCAGATCTGGTCCTCTCATAGACTTGAAGAGTTCACTTCACTCAGATTATCTTTCTCTTCCCTCTGGCTTCTCCTTTTCAAAAAGCTTTTTACAGCATTAATCTACACAGTAGTATTTTTTTTTTTTAAGATCTATAAGCAGAGCTTCTACCTTCTGTCACTTCTTCACAATTGAATTGTTATTCAATCTGTAAAGTACTAGCTAGACTCAAGAGGTAACAAAAGATGTATTCCACTGATGTCATAAGCAAAGCCACTTTTCATAGCTAAATCACATATGAGTAACATACTGGTCATGCTGATGTGCTGGGTTGTGGTTTAAATGTTTCTAATGATGTTCTGTAACTATTCATATGCCTACTTCTTAAGAATAATCTGGCAGTTAATTTGAAACATTTACAGTCTGTTTGAACTAGAAGACCACCATAGGTTCAGATATTTTAAACCGCTGTCCTCCTGGAATTTTTCAGCTGTAGCTTGATTTTTCTTGCAATACTACATAAATGAGAATGCAACATGACAGGATGTGTTAATTATTACACACGCAGAATCAGAGCCTGCTGTAAATTGTGGATCCTTTCAATGTTGATTTCATTGCTAACATTTTTCTGCTACTGATCACAGCACTTTAGCCCCCCTTCCTGGGCTAAAGGCAGGCATATGTCCCAGATGACCCTCCTTCTGCTAATTTATGCTGTTAAAAAATGGATGTCTCAAGTACCCATGCAGTCAAGCACAAACACTGAGGTGAGCGTGTGGAAGAGTAAGTCTCCCTCCTTCGTTGTGGGGCTTACTCAGCTGCCCATCCTACTGACTGTCTATAAAAAAGCAATTTGTCTTAGAGACACTAGTTTCTCACCCACCAACTATGAAACCATGAGCTCTGTGCAGTCACCTGAATTTCCAGGTTTCACTGAAGTGGACGTGGAAAGCTGGCAGGAGGTTATGAGTACAAAAACTGCCAAAACTGAGAAGCATGAAGACCCCTTCTAAATGTGCTTATATGCCCTTGTCAGGTGGGAGGGTTGTCTGCGTTCTTCAAGATCCTTAACTATCTTGGGTCTCCTGGGATGAGAAAAGTGAGATACTCAATGAACATGTCCTCCTATACTGCACACAGTAGGACAGCACTGTCAACAGTGGCTGTGTCTGTGATACTGATCACAGCGGGGAACACAAACAGAAGCGCAACCTTGTCCCTACTACATGACATGGAAACCACACTGCAATAAATGAGGCCAGAGAGACAGCTATATTCCCTCAAACCTACAGTATACTGGGCTCATCTAATCAACATTTCTTTTAACTCCAGTATTGATCAGTAATTTTAAACCAACTGAGCTGTTTTCATTGACACTTGTGTCAGCATGTATGAAAAAAGACAAGATTTTCAGAAGAGTGTGTATCTGATTTGCATACATGGTTATGGAAGCAGTGAATGTAAATCATCAAAATTTATCATCACTGGCTGCTTGTGACACATTTGCTAACCAAATGGCATGGGAGTGCCAAACCTGAACCAAATACCTATTAGATAATCTTCCTTGGGGGAGAGAAAAAAGGCTTGGTAAAAATAAAAATGTTGCAACTATGTACCCAAATTACACTGTGCTTCATGCCAGGCACTACAGAAATATACAAGAAAAAACAGATTCTGCCTCCAATTACAGATGTGTGTAATAAAAATTGTGATCCCTTATTAGTGTAATATGGCTGCTTTCTTACAGTAAATTGCATAAACTCCTGCATGATAAAACACTGTCTTGTTCTTAGCATACAATATATGTATTTCTGTTTCTAAAAGTTTTAACAGTTCCCAGATAAAGAGATACTTATTCTCATAATAAGAGACAGACACTTAACTTTTGATGGTGTCTTGTCCTGCCTCTTTCAGACCACTATGTATCTATGATGTTTTATGTGTTATCTTTACAGAAAATTTCAAATGCTTGCCATGGCTTCATATGCCCGTCATATTAAAATGCAGCACTGGCAATTTAGAAATCCATTTAGTACAGGCATATGGTTAAGTAATATTTTACTGTAAATAATAAAAGGAGTAAGAGATTAAAAAAAAAAGAAGCATTATTTCCTTTCTGCTCCAGCTAATTCAAACAAAGCCAAAACACCACCAAGACATTTGGAGACAAACAACTTCATTGCATTATACCTTTCGGTATGGTAAATCAGATGGGAAAGACCTTGAGTAACCTGATTTTCACCTACACAGAAAGCATGGGTGCATCACCACTGTTCTGTGAAGAGTCCACAAGCCAGGTCACAGTGTTAATCACTCAGAGAGCTGTGATGTCTGAGCAGAAACAGATCCACAGTTACAAGAAAATAATGTGCACACTTGTTTCATAAGCAGTGAAATCCACTGTAGTTTTGTTGTACGCATTCAGAAGCTGAGAAAGTGGAATTCTGGGTATCTCACTAGCATTCCCACAAATCTGCTTTGTCTCCCGTGCCAATTGCAAGACCTAACATTTTGCTAGCAATCCAGCTAGCCAAAGAGAACTATGACGAACAGTACAGCTGGTCTTGAGTTAAGAAGGGCCCACTGCTATGTAAAGTGAGTTTGCCTCAGCCCAATACAACCATTTCTAGGCTCTGCTGGAATACAGTACACGCTGTAGCGCTGTTCAACCATGGAGAGAGCTTGGAGTGAGGCAGAATGGGAGAATGGTTTATGCCAAAGAATTTGTTGGCCAGGGCTGGTTTAGATCTCACTCATATTTTGTCTGAAACCTCAAACCTTGTTGATAACATGGCTTGGATGTCTTTGATTATGGCTTATCCTTATATGTCAATGCCCAGCCTATAAGATTATCTGTTTCAGCCCTTAGTGGCTTGGGTGTGTTTTCTGTATGCCACAAGCTCATACTGATACGTCAGCCTACAAAGTATTTTACTCCAGATTAAGGAAGGAAACAGAGAACAAATACAGGTCTCTTATGTGACCCCTCCTCTAAACACATACCTGTAATTTATGTGTAGAACAACCTGCCGCTTCTGTCAGTGGGTGGCACGTCGGTTCATTTAAAGACACAGAAAGCAGAAAACAGGATCAGAATCTTGTTCCTATTCTAACACTGTAACACATGTGAAAGTTTAGCACAATGTACAAAGACAAATATCAAATATGTCCCAGGTTTTTGCTTTCTGTGCCAATGCGAGATTGAGTTAACATGTCCTGGTAGGATTACTGTGGTAGCTGAAGAAGGTACTATTCTATGGTGAAAACCTGGCAGCCTTGTTCACTGGTTAGCTTTTTCTACAGAGCTAAATCCAAGCATTTGTGAATCAGGAATACAGCTTCCCAAACTAGCAGATTGCCTTAAAAGGCACGAAATTTTACAGAGTTTAAAACTGGTATGTTCTCTGATTGTAAAGATTCATGTTTCGAAGACTTTCTCTCCAATCTCAAAAGCTATCATCCACTTGAAAATGAAAGAAATGCTCTCACAAATCATGGGTACTTTCCTAAAGCAGTAGTGGCATATCCTCAATGACAGGATATGTGAAGCTGAGCCTAGAAATTGCTTGGTTCTAACCAGAATGTCACTCAAAATAGCTCTGACTAGGGAGACTGAATTAGAACAATTTCATCCAGAGATCTCATAAAAAAGTGATCACATACTCCTTTTCCTCCACTATTCTAACATCTCTGTACTTTGATGAGAAAACAGGAAACATTTTTTTTTAAACTACCAGGACAGATAGGACGTTATGATTTCCACAGTTAAACTCTATGGAACTTCAGAACAAACAGACCAATACATCAGCCTTCTTTGCAAATACCCATCTATGATCCCAAAAAAGGGAAGAAATAATATACAGCCTTCAAACATAGTAGCTACCAACCAAGTAATCAAACTGCTAGGAACACCGCTGTGAGTATGGCAGACACACATATATTTGCACATGTAGTATGTCTATTTTACAGTCTTCTAAAGTAAAAGCAAAATTGTCAAAATGGGGCCGTCAAGTTGGCCTGTCAAAAGAAAGAATAGCCATCAACATGATAACAGCGGAAGAGACTAAGAGCTCTGCCCTTTACATGTTTAGGGATGCTTTCTGTTGGTGATTTAATATGGTATTAATGGAGCCCCTTTGCCCTCCTGATAAGTCTCTACCTGCTCAATATATCATAAAAAAAAAGTTTTAGTCTACATTACACTCAAACAGTGCCTTACTGAGGGCTTCTTTCACCTGAGCACCAAATGCAGCTGCACTTTCCAGCCATGGCATAATGTCTTAATGTCTTCCAGCCCACATAATGTCTTCATCTCCCAAGACACACAGTTCTAATGTCAAATTAGGCACACTCAGTAAACAGTCCTTTCATCACACTGAAATGAGATTTTGCAACTAACTGCAGTGAAAGAATAATGGGTTTGGCATAATTCTCAGAATTATTTTCAAAGTTTTTTCATTCTTTTCCTGAAAATATTTTAAGATCACATTAGTTGTTTTTCTGAGTGGAGAATGTGAGTTATTTGGCTAATTCAAAAGCAACATAAACTAGCTCAACATTACTACTGAATATAGAACTGTGCTGCATACAGAGTTTAATTGCATGATGTATAGTCATGGTTGGAGGCATACAAGGAAAGAAAGCCTTTCAAATAGAACAGAAGGCAGATAAACAGGGAAAGAATATGTGTATCTGCATGTATGTGTTTGCAAGTGAATTCAGTGCCAATTACAATAATTACTATTAAACTGATGTAAAGAGCTAGCTGTAGCAAATACGTCTGTAGTGCAAGACATAAATCAACAGCATACAATGCCTAACAGGTGGACACAGCTCACAGTTTGTATAAGCTACTTCCTTGGCAAGAAGCTTCCCTGGCTTTCTGCCCAGGGGCCAGGTGCTCCTCACTGACTGACAGGGCTAACCTCCCAGCACTTCCCCCCCTGGCATATTGCTACATATTTTGCATTAGGAAGGAAACCTTACTCTAAAAAAAGATGCAGAATGGACAGGAAAATTCTTGGGAAAACAGCACTGGTCTGCACAGTAGCTCAGTTTGCAGTTCAGCATTAGCAGAAATTCCTTATAGATCTTCTTTTCCCTTCTGCTGCCCATTTTTAATCATTTCCATAGGGACTGATTCTATTTATTCTGCTTGGCTTCTAACTGTTTTCTCTGTTGTCCAGTAATGTACTTACTAGGGGATTTCCCAGGGGACTCCACATTTGATTCGCTGTGTCAGCTCTCTAAATTTTTTCCAGTTCAACACTGCGTGCCCTAAAATCAATAAATCCAGATGGTAGAGTTCTCCCACTGCTAACAGTATAATTGAGGTAACTGAACAGTTACTAAAACAAATTATTAACTGGTCATTTATATGAGTATTCAGGTGGTATTAGCAAAATATTTCATCATGAGGTTTACATACAATTCTCTCCCTCTCATTCCCACTGTTTTCTTCAAATCCAGATCTCAGACCTTCTGTATCTTTCTGACCAACTTAGTGCCAGCAGCCTCACACTGAACTTGCATTCCTTCCCAAGGAAGCTCTGTAATTTGAGAAAAGGACACAGACAATATATCTAAACAGCACTGGGCAATGTCATGATATGAAAAAAAATTCATTTGACAGGAGAGGCAATATAGCTGTATTTACACAGTGCTGTGCCAGAGAAATTATACCAGCTGTTTCTGTAATTAGACCACATAGAGCAACCCACTAATGCAGTGATATTCTCCCCCTCCACAGTCAGGCCTCTGAAACTCACATCAGTATTTCTGCACAGTGCTCATATTTTACCTTTTACCTTAATATTTTACCTTGAAGTAATTTACAAAGGATAATAGCCATATATGGAATACGTGAGATTTATACAATTCTAAGTGAATAAAAATTAAATTCTTCCTTCCTTATAAAGCCAACAGGACTGATCAGACTTTCAGCTGTCTCTCTCACAAGAGAACCTGGACTTCCTTATAAAAAAGTCTGAAAAACTAACACTTTGGCTAAACCCCAAATCTGCAGGTTTCATATTTTTTGCATTTCAAAAGATTAGCAACATGTCCAAAGAAAGCAAACACTTCTCCCACAGAATAATTTTGTTAAAATCCCACATTTCAATCAAAACCAAAATAGAGATTTTTTGTTTTAGTAGTCCTGGCAGAAGGACCTCCTTATGAAATCAATGGTACACGTGGTCTGGTATCTGTTTGGTAGAATAAAAGACTCATATGACTTAGTACTGTAAACCGCATCTTCAGATGTGCTATACAGAAGCAGATAAAGACACTTCGATCCTGAACTGCAGGCTCTGTTCAGTGTCATAATAACAAATAATATGTAACAATAATAGCATCTGTTAGGAAGATAACAGCATTTGTCTAAAACCAGAGATGCAGTAGAATCTGAAGATCAGTTTTTAAATCTAAGTGTTCACATATTCAAATATGATTACCTTCATGGCCTATTTTACTGAACACCTACTGCCTGACATCAGTGTGTGCTTCTGGTGGGTAGCAGCACTAAAACCAGGCATTTTAAGAAGCCTGAAAATTTGAGACTATATTCCTTCTATAGACTTTAGAACCATGCCTAGGCCAGAAAAGCCTACAATTACCTAAATACATATAAACATTAGAAACAATTTGTCTTTAAAAAAAAAAAAAAGTGATATATTTGTTTTTAAAAAACAGCAGCCAGAGTGAGAGAGCAGATGGGAAAAGTATTTTTGCCAATCACTGCTTTTGACTGCAAATTGAGAAATCTAATTGAGTGGAAAGATGCAAATGAAATTGAGTAGCTCCCACACCCTGAAGTGCCTGAGAGGTGGAAGACCCAGGGCTGGATAATCACTCACTTGCAATTTTTCCTGTCTGAGAGGTGATAATGAGACTTTATTTGCCACACAAGTGCTAGTTAGGCTTGCATGTATCTGAATGCCACTGACTTGTTACACATTCTGTCTTGTGCACAGAAAAGCCTGTTTTGCATTGTATTTTGCTTTTCACATAGCTAATAGCGTAACTATTCAGATTTTATTGACAGAAATCTTGTATTCAGTAAAAATGAAGGAAACAGAATGCTAAGCTACCAAAGATCCTTGTTTACAATATAACAAAATCCTGTCAGAATTTCTTAAACCGAAAGTTGAACAACGTTTGCAGATTTACAGGGGTTTAGCAATTAGCAATTGCTCTCACCTTTGGCACCCATGCCTGTGCATCAGCCCTGATTTTGCTTACTAGTGGGATGACTTCACTCGCAAGTAGAGCTATTAGTAGCACCAGGAATTAAACTGATAAATGACCTTCTCTTTGACCTTTCATCTGATCTTTATATCTCATCATTTCTTGTAAGAAACTCAGACAGTCATCAAGAAATGTCCCTGACTTTTACCATACAGTACAGAATTTATTCATGCATGTGCAGAACTCTTCACATTTTTTCACCAGTTCAAGACAGTTCCTTGGCTCCTTGATTCAGATTTAAGCAGACTTGTTTCCTTTCCTCTTAGCAGGAAAGGCTTCCTCCCTCTGCTCATTACTGTATTCATTTATTCTTGATTTACTTTTAGGTATTGTTTAGAGGAATCTTCATTTAGACAAAAGGAGCTTTGTTCTGGTTTTGCCTCTTATATCTTCTGCCTACTGGGCCAGAATTAACATGTGTAACCCAAAAGGTCTAGTGAGGTCTCCAGTCACCCTTATTTTACATAAGCTTAATTTTACTTAAACATTCATTTATCTTTTCAGTGTTTCCCAAATACTTTATGAGACTAATTACTGGAACAAAAGAAACATAT
>NW_009260506.1:669230-678840 GCF_000687185.1 Egretta garzetta | reverse complement strand
AGACTGGTTTTGTTTATAAAGTGCAAAATTATTTTTCTATGCTGTTTCACTGGAAACTTCTCCGTGACCTTCTCGAATTCATCATGGTGTTGGCTCTTTTGGCCTTCTTTTAAGACCGGTATTTTAGTGCTCTAGTTTCCCCCTATATCTCTGTACTTTGTTACTTAAATTCCAGCTACCATTTAAAGGAAATGTCCTATACAAAAATTCAGCTGCAATATGTTGTACTGACACAGAAGAAATAAGCTGTTAGCTGTCCTGGTCTGGTGTTATTAGGAAGCATGCTCAATTTGAAACTGAAATTGTTCTGTAATTTTTTCAGCCAGTAGAGTGGAAAAATAATTTCCATATCAGAGGTCATTCAAGTGAAATGTGGAGACTCAGATTTATTGAACCCACCTCCCCTCTGCCCTTATGCACATGGATATTGTCAAAGACTTCAGATGGCCTATTTGTATGATTACCTTGCACAAGCTTTGTTTGTTGCTGTGACCTGGTGCATGCTAAGCAGAAATCTAGCCAAAGCCTAAAATTCACATAGAAACCACTGACTTCTGCTCTAGAGGAGCACGGGAAAGATGGGGCTCTGTGGGGATTTTGGTGCTTGAACAATGAAAATACATCTCTAGTGTAAGCCATGCCCAAAGCATCAGCCATCCAAAAAGAAGGCTTTGTCTGCACACAAGATGTTTCCTCTCCTTATGCTTGGAGAAAGCAAATGTAAAAGATGTTTTGCCTTCCTCTCCAGGAACTGGCAGAGCTTAGGACTGCTGCCTGAAGTCTGCAAGAACTTCCAGAAAAGTCTGAATTGTGGAGGTCCATTTCAAGGCTTGGGACTATTTATATAATGAATCATCATGGAGATCAGCAATGGGTGTAAAGGTGCAAAATTGGCTGCACACTTTAGTTCAAGACAACGTCCTCAGAAAGGGAAAGAAAATCCTGCTTAGCTTTTTATACTTTATAGTCACTTAACACCAGGGTGCACCTATGAGCTATAAAGTCTAAATGTCATGCATGCTGAAGACAAGCACCTTGGACTTTTTGTTTAAACAAAGCATTCTGTAGCATGCTAGCTACACTCAATTCAAATTAACTTTTTTTTTCCCTGAAAAGCAATTCCAGCATAGCATTGAGTCTACATGGTGATATTTTTCTTCAGTTTTGAAAAGGACAGGGTATTTCTACCTCCAGTCAAGCATTCTGAACAAAACGTCACATTTTTTACCTCTGGACTTTGACTAGAAAGTTTTGGCCAAAATGAGCATTCCTCAAATGTACCGAGCTTCTGAAAGCAAAGGGGCCACAACTGACATGTTTACTATCATTAATGCAATTTGATTGTTAAGAAAAGCTGCAAGAAAAACAGCTCTGCCTCATTTCCTTTCATCTTCAATCTAAGACCTTCTGCATGCTGAGTTCTGGGCCATTAGCGTTTACACCAAGTTCCATCTTCTGTGGCAAAGCACATAGGCCTCCTCCTAACTTTAATCTGCTATCATTGGCTTCCTGTTACAACTTGCACAGCATTTACACTGTAATTGAAAGTGTTCTGTGATTTCATGAGCGATACTGTCAGTTTAATGGCATTTTTATTGATACACCTACTTCTAATATTTCTGCACAAAATCAGCAAGAAAAAAAAATGGTCCCTTTGAAAATATCAGTAAGGCAAAAAAAGTCTCATTCCCATTCTCTAGTGGGACTGCTGTAGTCAGTTAGTATCCTATTAAAGCTGGGTGATGATTTCCCAGAATGTCTTTCTACTACTCTGTGAGCTCACAGTCCATGCACTGACTTTAAGTGGTTATAATTCCATGGACTTCATCCAGCATTGATGCATGCAGCAGTGTAAGACTATAGTTTCACAAATGGCTTTAAACTGATCTGCATGTGAGTTACTGCCAAAGGAGGCTGTCCCATCTCCCAGCCCTGCCCTTACCACTAGATCTTACGCCTCTTCTCATGCCAGCAGTAGCTCTCCGGGGTTGCGCACAGCCAGTCAGGGAGCAAATCTGACTAAAAAAGGACCTTTTGTTTGTTTGCCTTCTGGTTAATCTTCAGCTGGATCAGCTGATCAGCTCCTGATCCTGTTCCCCACAGTGTCACAAAGGTGGTGGTGAAAGCATGCAGCAATGTAGAAAGGGGAAAAAGGGTAACTCACACTTAGATTGACTCAAGTCCAACCATAAAACCACAGTCTAAGCTACATACCAGGACTAAATTTTTCCCAATTACATTAATTCAGCCCTACGGATATAAAATATGTGCACTACAATAACCATGGAGAGAGTTTTACCCCGAATACAAGATGACCAGGAAGACTGTAAATGGCGAAGTTATGTATTATGACAAAGCTATCTATTCTGTGCTAGTGTGATATGGGGATTCAGCCCATCCTTAGTAAAAGATCTTTAGTTTATCAAATGTAGACCTCCCTTACTATTAGCATCTAGTGGAGAAGAGCTCACATATCATCTCACAAATTTATATTAGGTTACTCATGTCCTCCAGTATTAAAAAAATGTTAAAAATTATCTGACCAAAATTGCAGGTGCAGACAATAAAAAACAGAAATTGTATCTCTGTTCAATACATGTGGAGCACTGAGCGTCAAAGAAGCAGCTGATGCAGTGTCACATTATACGATGACTTTTTCCTTTCCTTTACATCAGCACAGGCCCCAACTTCAGTCAATCACTGAAGCATAATCTGAACTTAAGCATGTGAATGGTCCATCAAACCTCTTGAGCACGTGTTGCAGTTGAAAGCCAGCAGACGACAGATTGCCGAGCTATTGCCAATCTCTAGCCCCCCAAATCAAGATCTACAGCTTCAAAACCAGAGATGCATGGGACAAAGCAGAGAATAGAACTGGAGAAAAGAAAAACAGATGGATGAATGCCTGCTGGATAACATGCATTTCATAAAACATTTTTTCTCTGATCTTCAAATCTCTGTTCCATGAGGGAAACTCTTTTTGCAGCTCTACTTATGAAAACCACGCAAGTTTAGAAGTGGCTGCGTAATTCTAGTCTCCACCTCTTCATTACATTTTTTATACACATTGGTTGTGCTGACACAAAGGTAGGTGTTCTTCCCTGTAAGATATACTGATGGTTGAAAATAATACACATGCAGTTAGAAAGAAGCACTTTATAAACAAAACCAAGCACTGTCATTTGTGTTATTTTTTCTTCATGTACTTACAGAGGAAAAAAATGCGAAAAGTTACTTTTGCTTGGTTGTGTTAGCTCAAGACAAATACTTATTCGCAATACAATCTGCAAAAATTCCAGCAGCCTCTCTTAGTACCCCCCAAACCAATAAATTTCATAAGAATGTTAATTTGTCAGCAAAAAATGTAAGGAATTGCAAACTTTTAAATGGTCTCATATGGGAAAAAAAAAAAACACTTGGAAGAACCCCAGTTTAATTGACTATTTCATTAAAATCTGACAAACTTCTAATTTGTAAAATAAAAATTAAAAAAAATCATCATACTTCAAACATATTGAATTTTGATGCATCTTCTTTTCCCCGCCTCTAATTCTGGTGCTTTAGATAAAAGTACCTAAGCTTGCTGTCAAGACAGCGTTTCTCTATTGTTGACTTTAGAGGGTAAATAGCATATTACATAACATGATATATCAGGAATACTAGAAATGCTTTCTGCATATTACTTAAAACCAAAACTGCTTAAAAACACCCTGAATTGAGCAAGACCTTTTAATTAATTAAACGAAAAACCTTCATTCGGTTCAAGAGCCCAATGAGAACCCTTAATTACATAATCAAAAAATTATGTCAGGAAAGGGCATCATGAAAATCTAATTATGCACTTTTTAGTACGTGATTAGTTTCAAATTAGGTGGGTTTGACTGAGGAAGAGCAAAAGAGGAGAAATGTGATAAAAGAGGTGAATCAGGCAGTGGAAAAAGAGGAGGCATCAGAGAAGTGAATAATAATAAATACAACCTCCTCCCAGAGTGTCTTCAAAAATTGGATGTCTTGATTATAGAATGTAGGAAATAAGGCATGCTGCTTCCTCAATTATATGCATTTAGGATTTGACACAACATTATTAGATAAAGATACTAGAGTTAGCAAATAAGTAGGTACATGGGGACACCAAGAAGCACAAGCTTCAGGCACTGCTCTCTCATTACACTCCCAGATTGCCTCAACAACACCATGGTTAAAATCTGAGTTGTTGGAAACTTGTGTGACATCACGGGGGCCCCTTGTAGTGGGCTCTGTAAGTCAAAAGCCAGGAACCGTGAATTCCTGAATCCCAGTTTTGTACATACTGACACTGTGTTCTTGGGCAGCCACTTCAGCTGTCTATATCTCAGTTTCCCCAGTTTCAAATGGACATAATAATACTTGCCTCCTTCTGCCACACACCGTGAGTCTAATTAGGTGCTTTCAGAGTTTAACTGAATGTGTGTACAATATTACCCTCTAATCAAAGAGAATTCCACCCAACCCTGCCTAGCAATTCCATTTCTTTGTTCTCCCTGGTCACTCTAAGCCTCTCTATACTTGTTCCAAGTCACTTTGCAGTCAAGTTACCTGAGCATTTTTATTCTAAAATAATTTTTATGCTGATGTTAAAAAAGGAAATGCAAATGCTCCACTGGCGGTCTAGGTTCCGGGAGAGTGAGAACCTGAGAAATTATTTCTGCAAAGCTCACTGCAAACTACTTCTATATATCTTGCTTGAAGATAAATCATTTGTAGAATTCAAAGGGATTATTTCTTAGCCAGAATAAAACAGTGGTGGCTTTAGTGAAATCAGTAAGCAGCAATGAATTATATAGGAGTAGGTGAAAGGTGACTCATGTCTACTACTCACAGGCCAGAATCTGATTTCAATTACACTGATGGAAATCTCTATTAAGTACAGTATTTTGACTGAAGTTTCTAGAATTACTTTGCATATGTACAGATACAATGATGGGTGTTAAATTAACTATTGCCATTCACTAAACAGTTCCTGGAGTCAGGGTTTATTTTCTACTCAGCAGCAGTCACAAAAGCAAGCAACATTTTAGAACCTATATGGAAACAGCACACATGAACATCATGGTACCACTGAACAAATCCCTGACACACATACATCTTTAATGTATTGCAGAAATCCATTACTACCATCTCTAAAAGGACATCGTAGAACTGCTATAGAGTAGAACTGGTACAGAGAAGGGCAATAAAGATGGTCAACCGTGTAAAATGTCTTCAGTATGAGAAGGCATTTTAACTTGATGTGGGCACTGCTGAGGGGAAATATACTAAAGGTCTGCAAAATCTTAAATTATAAGTAAAGCATTAAGCTCTATTTCTTGCAATACTAAAGTTAAGGCGCAACCAAGTAAAGTACCAGCCCCGAAGCAAAAGGAAATATTTTTTTCATCATTAAATGTGGAACCAGTTGCTAAAGGATGCTGGAAAAGCCAAAAGTCTAAATGTGTGCAAAAGGCTTTACGAGCATTCATTGGGAAATAGGCCCATTGGTGGCTATTAAAAGCAGTGGTCCAGATACAACCTCTAGCTCAGAAAATCCTTAAACTACCTTGAGCCAGGTACATCATACACAGGGCCTGAGAGCCAAAATTGTTTTGGGGAACCACATTTCAACTGACCTATTGATTTCCCATGAATCCTTGGGCATTTCTATAATGCTCAGTGAAACAGGCTGTAGATTAGTAAATGCTGAATTGAGATGGTAAATTTAGGGTGCCCCATGGACATCATGTACCAGATCTGGAAAAAGTATAACAGTGATCATGTGAGCAATAGCTCTGAGATGCCTGCCTTTCTGCAGCACTTACTAGCTCATATGCAGCTCCACACAAAGCTCACTCCCAGCTTTAAGCTTCTCTTAAAGTTAGCTTGCCATATGTGGACTGTTAGGGACCCATATTCTTAGAATCATAGAATCACAGAATAGTTTAGGTTGGAAAAGACATTTAAGATCATCAAGTCCAACCGTTACCCTAACCCTGCCATCCCACCACTAAACCCTGTCCCCAAGAACCACATCTACCCGTCTTTTAAATACTTCCAGGGATGGGGACTCAACCACTTCCCTGGGCAGCCCCTTCCAAGGCTTGACAAAACCTTTTTATTGAAAAAATTTTTCCTAATGTCTAATCTTCACCAAGAGATCCAGACAAACCACCTTGTACGCTAACACACAAGGAACCTATAATTCAGTGGCTCTTTTAACACAGCAATAAGAACACACACACAAAGACTCAGTGGAGATCAATATGAGAAAATAATGTTCAGATACCTTGTCTCTTAGATGCACACTGTACCAAACACTATTGTCCACATGCTTTTCACCACAGAGAGGTTCAATAAACTGTGAAATTGTGGTGTACTAAGCTCTACCAACAAGCTGTATAAACATTTTCATAAATCAAAGCATGTGAGGCTCGAGTTTATTTAGCACCACAAAAAAAATAAACAAATGTATGGGATTGGTTCATATAATCATATATACAAAGTGTGCACAGACAAAGGGTCATGCAGAATGTGTAATGCACTTGAGCACCTGCCTTTGTCATAAAGTCATTTTGAATCTAAGCACATGTGGCAATTTTTTGATAAGCCAGAAATAGAGATTTGATTCAAAATTTCCTAAAGTTAGCAGAAAGACCACCTGTTAACTACAGCAAACTTCAGAACAGTATGCTTTTAGGAAGCTGATGAACAGATATTCCTTTCAGAAAGGAATAACAATGGTTAAAGGAGGGGGAAAAGGCAGGTGGGTAGTTTATCAGATCTTCCTTGCTGAAGGGTATATCGGTATAAACTAACAAATTCTGCAATCACTCTGGATTTCTAAATTTTATTCTACAGCAAATAGGGTCCCAATCACATCCCCCACAACTTCCTGTGAGCTTTTCTATAGCCTTCAGCATTCCAGTAGTGAATCATGTTTTCTCCTACGAGAGTGGATACAGATAAACACATAATTGATGATCATTTTCTTTGGTATTGTGATACCACATAGAGACCTTACCACCTTGGTGGTACTGTGGTAGACAATGTACAAATATAACAGCTCCAAACAACTTACAAGCAGATGTAAATTAATTACATCTTCATGAAAGATTATGAATTTCATGGTAATTGATATGTCAGCCTCCTGATACTTGACTCCCTGACTGTTTTACAAAGTAGCAGCATTTTTAGCTTTTGAAGTGCTCACTTGAAAAAAAATATTGGCAGTAAAGATTCTCTTCAAAACTGAACAGTAGTTGTAAACTACCTCCTTCTTAAAATTATAAAAAATTAAAAAGAAGCAAAAAGAAAGCTAGAAGGAACATATATTCAGCTGAAGCTTCTTTCGGTTGACACACAATATCCCTTTAAAAATAAAAGAGCTTGCTGGCTAATTACACATTTCTGTCTTTAAAATTAAAAGACATGCTAGCAGCTAATACAATATCCATTCTGACGTAAGGATTATGGCTATGTCTGAGATAATTTGGAATGAAATAAACAGTAATTGAAAAAAACTCTACACTTTATCAAAATGGATTTTCCTACATCTAAATGAAAAACATTTCTAAAAAGAGTGAAAAATCTCCCTTTAATTTTATTGTAAACTTTTTTCTTAAACTTTTTAATCTTCCCAGTCACAAGTAACATCCTTTTAAAAATCCTTACATAGTAATGCTTCTAATGCTGACAATAAAGATAGAAGGGTAATTTGAAGCAATGTAGCTCACACATAATGTCAACAAAAAGGCACGCATGCCACAGTAGTCCAGGCATTGCTCAGATAGCATCCTACTGATCCTGTAATAGTCTCCTGCCTCAGCATTTGCTATTGAAATGAAATTATTGTGAGACTTTTGAGGCAAACACAGAGTTAACAAAGAACTTTAACAACTTTCTCATTCAGCCACAGGGTGGGGGCAGAGCTTTGGGGATATTGATTTTTCCTAACAGTGTATTGCTATTTAAACAGTTAAGATCTTTCAGAAGAATTTCTCCACTTGCTCCAAGCAGAAAAAACATTTGATGATTTAAAAAAAGACATCAGTTAGAGATACACTAACTAAATAAATGAAAATGTTGTAGTGAGAACTTAAACACAATCAACTTGAAAGAAAACCAGTGAATTTAGAGTCTAACCTGACCTTCTGAAGACTTTGCTTCCCTGTCCTTGTCTCAGGCCTTCGCTGTGGTGCTCTTCCATCTCCCATAGCACTCCTCAGTACAGCTGAGATCTGCATAAACCTCAGAATTATCCCTTGCCATTCCATTCCCCTCTGTGCTTTTCCCTCAGACCCCTTACACTTAGAGACAAGAGCTTTCCCACTTTTTTCTTCCCATTTTGAACAATTGTGTTTCAGAGAGTGAAGGAAATGTTTCTCATTCATGAGGTTGCAGAAGGTGGTATTAAAACGTATCAGGAATCATGTTTGTGAAGGTGCATGTTGTGCACCTTGACCCAAGGCTACATCATAAAGAGACATGGTAAAGTAATATATTATTGTTACTTGATAAAGGCAATTTCCACACTTAGGACTGAAAGCTTCTTAGATATTTTCTTTATACTGAAGACCTGCAGCCTGCTGCAACTATATCTTGACTGAAGAGCTGTTTTTCATTTCATGTAATATGATATCCACGAGGCCTAAATCAGACTTTAAGATGACAGTTGTGTATGTTGACTGCCATAATTTTCTCCTGAATAGAAAACTTAATGACTAGAATAAAGATGAGTCAAGACAGAAAATTCACTGTTAGGGTAAAATACCCAAAGAGGTATTTTGTTTTAGCCTGAGGAAGATGATGATTTATTACATTATTTGTGTTAGTGTTTAAGGCAATAGACTCAACAAGCATCTCTACCCTTATGCCACTTAAAAGTTCGAATTATTAACATTTTAAAAACTTCCTCTTGAAACTCTGTGGGAGCAGTACTGAACTGCAGGACTCGATCTATTTTTGTGTGCAATTTGCCCTGTTCACCCCTGCCCTTATGCCTTGCACTCACTTTGCACAAGCAGTTATAACCAACTTAAAAAAACCTATTTTTGATTCACAGCAACAAAACACATTTGCCATATATATTCTCTGTTGGCATGGAAGTCTGTGATAGCTTTTTTCTGCATATTTGTGCACATTCTGGTGTGTATTCCTGTATGTACTTCTACCTATGAGTTACGCTTGTGTGTCCACCCCTCAGCATTGTGCAGGGGAATGGGGGCCCATAGATTCGCATGCAATTCCCTGAATTCCCTGTACATTCAAGTAGCCATGGTGCATTTATCTCCCCATGCCGTGCTAATGTGGGGCGCGGTGTGTGTATGAGTCCAGTGTCTGGGTGGGCTGTGTGAATGCAGTGTGGTGCAGCGTGTGTGTTGTGTGTGAGGGTGAAAGTGCATGGCGTGTGAAGCGCGTGGGAACGGGGGATGCGAGTGCAGGGTGCGTGGTGTGCGTGAGGCACGTGTGAGCGTGGGGCGTGAGATGTGTACACGTGTGGGGCCTGCAGTGCAAGGGAGCGAGGGCTGCGCGTGGGTGTGTTGGCGATGAGGGAGTGTGGGTGCGTGGTGCGAGGGGCTGCGGGGGGGTGTGCGGGGTG